>NC_071262.1:30087801-30182801 GCF_023375685.1 Ictalurus furcatus | reverse complement strand
CTCAGCCTTCCTCATGTCTTTCCGCAATAATGTAAAATCTTAATCGCTGGAGGATAAAAGGAACCGGCAGAGGAGCAGCGCAGCAGTGAATCACTCCTACCTGCAACACAACCACAATGGGATATAATACGAGAGCCCGATTTTGGGAAACACCCCTGTGAAGCGAACATTCAGACCTGTGGGAACGCAGGATAATGGAGCGTGATTGAAGAGGTGACACTCTGAGCGAGCCGGTATAATTACAGAGCCAGATCCGCAGCCTCTCGTCTCTGAAAATCCCCTCGACGGCGTCTCATCAGCGGCAGAGCGAAGAGATCAGCCGTTATTAGGCCGTGCGTTTGTTCCTTGGGAAAGCGATCTCTCATTCTTCTGGACAAAACACCGAGCGAGACAACGACTCGTGGCCTAATTGCATGTTCCCATGGATTGCTCTTTCCTCGAGCGATGATTTTAGAGAAAGCCGTCTCGCAGTGTGCCCTGCCATGGGAAATTAGCGAGAAGAATGAAGAAGGCCGAACGAGGTTAAGTTTGAAAGTCTTGACACAGCTTGGACTTAACCAAAACACAGTCTTTAAAAAAAAATGTAAGAAATAAACATGGAGAATGTTGTACTACTGTATTGGAAAGGGAATAAAGTAAAGCGAGATTGTCGATTTGGTGTAATTGGGTCAGAGAACGTCAGTATGGAGTAAAACTCTGATAATCAGCGACAGGGTGGTGTGATGAAATGGAGTCGCTGCTACAGCTCTGATGTTGATTATTGTCCTACAACAGCGCGTCTCAAAGCGTTTAACTGCTACTGTCCGTCTGATTATCTTCTCACATCGTTTCTGAAAGGTTTGTCTTCCAGTCTTCATCCAAGGCTTCTAATATATATTCACACTGTCTAAAAAGTTTGAATTTTGCTACTACCTGGCGAGGACCTGGCGAGGACCGGCGTTAGACCGGCGTTGGACCGGCGTTGGACCGGCGTTGGAGCTTCAGAGTTTTTGGCGATGTAATAAACCCTGGCAAACGCAATGTCTTGGAGTGTTTCCTCTGGAAATGAAATTTCATTTATCATAAACGTTTTGAGGAGCATCTTGAGGTTTGCATTCTAAACTTCCTGTGTAACTTTGAATATATGAGATTGTTTCACACAGACCTCGCTGGAAGGTCCAGAATATTCTTTTTTGTTTGTTTTTGGTTTCGTATTTTTGTGGACAAAGAACAAAAATCTTGTACTTGAGTGAAAGTACAGATATTTTTGATAACGTGTAACTCGAGTAAAACTCTATTTACTTAAATTCGAGTTCAAAAGTCCTCGTTTTTTCCCCCTGTACTTAAGTAGAGATATTTTTAGTTACATTATTTTGACGATCGGTTTTTAGAGACCTCTCCGGCTACAGACCAAAACATGACGGTACGCTTCCACGTGTCTCTTGTCGCCTGTCTACAAAATCAGGGCGTGGACGAACCTGTCAATCATGAAATCGTGGATTTCAAATGAAATATCTTCTTAATCAAGTTTTCTTCTCTGGTAAACTTCGGCTACTCTTCTAAACGGTTCCTTATTTGTTTTTGTTTTTGTTGTTGTTGTTGTCTATTGACATATAATTCATATATTTTAGCTAATTCTTAAAATATTTTCTCTTACTTCAGAGTGCTAAGTAACGATTGATGTGCTGCAAAACTGGAACTGCGTTAATATCCCTGCTGAAAAATGTTTTAATGGTTATACTGGTAATTGCATTGGTTTTAATGGAAACTGTAATAGTCCTTCTGGGTCTCTACTGGTAATTTCTTGCCTTCTATTGGTGGCATGTTATGTCTAGTGGATTCCATTAAGGACCAATAATGGTAATGGTTTTAATGGTTCGTTGATGCTTTGTAATGGTATTAGTAGTGGAAACCATTAGAATTTCTGTGATGGTTTCTATTGTGCATTTTTTTTTTTTCAGCAGGAAATGCACAGATACTTAGAAAACAAGTACTTAAATCCAGTAATTCCTTTCTGTGTATGTTCATGATTTCTCAGTACATCTCTTGGTATGGGTTGAATTAGTTACGTACGTTAACCAACATCAGGTCGAGGGCGGCTCGTTTGAATTCCAGCAGCCACGCTGTGTTAGAGTCTGCAATACAGAGAGGGATATTGCTCTCTCTCTCTCTCTCTCTCTCTCTCTCTCTCTCTCTCTCTCTCTCTCTCTCTCTCTCTGCTGGCCTTCAGATTTCAGCGATCAGAAATCTACTCATGGCTAAACAGGAGAAAACTTCAATTTCATGCTCCGCTCTATCTTCAAGATCACTCCAAACAGTGGTTATAGAATCGAAACCCCGCCGTTACCTCCGCTTGTGTAGCTCGTACACCGCGCAGTCTGTGGATAAGCGATTGGTTAGAGCTCGTTTACAAAGTCATCTACAAAGTCAAGACTCAAAAATTGATTAATTGCTCATGCATGTGTGTGTGTGTGTGTGTGTGTGTGTGTAAGTGACTTATAAAGCTTAATGCATATGAAATACATTATGAATCTTCCTGTAGTTAGATATAGATATGACTCAGTCCTGCACGATCCATGAGCCCTGACCTTTTTTCTTTTTTTCTTTTTTTTTTTTTTTTGCAGAAAACCGATTAAAGGAACTATTTGAATTGTTGCAAGAATACACAGTAATTTTCTTAATATTACTCAGAGAACAGGACACAGGTTCAACTCATTTGATGTGATTATGCTTAATGCTACACTTTTAGGTATGGGTGAAAAAAATCCCTGCTATCTCTTGCTCTGGCTAACGTGTATAGACCCCCAGGACCCTACGTTGGTTTTTTAAAAGAGTTTGCAGATTATCTTTCAGACTTCGTTAATATGGACAAAGCACTGATCGTTGGAGATTTTAACAGTCACGTAGATAATAAAAATGATGCGTTAGCACTTGCTTTTACAGACCTACAGAACTCCTTTCGGGTCAAACAAAATGTCACCGGACCCACGCGTACACTAGACTTAATTATAGCTTATGGAACTGAGGTTGACGATATACATTGTGATGTATAAAAAGGGATGACATCGCATGTCAATATCTCATCTCGTGCACGCCGCCTGTAGCTGAGATTAGCCATTTAGAACCGCGTTATCGAATGGGTAGAACCATGGATTCCAACCACTACGGACAGATTCATGAGTACGCTGCCTGATCTGTCCCAACCAACAGCATCACCACAGGTTTTATTCTCCAATATCATCTCCCAAGAACAACTGCAGTCCTTTACCGCTATTGGACAGGACGAGTTTACACAACTCGACACATCAGAATCAACCACATGTATGTACACTAGATCCCATACCCACTAATCTAATGAAAGTTTAATGAGTTGCTTCCTGTAGTAGGAGAGCCTCTTCTCAATATTATTAACTCCTCATTATCTCTAGGTCACGTCCCGAGAACATTCAAGCTGGCGGTTATTAAACCTCTCATTAAGAAACCACAACTAGATCCTTAGTAAACTAGAAAATTACAGAACAATCTCAAACCTTCCTTTTACGTCTGAAGTATTAGAAAAAGTCACGTCTGCCCGGTTTTGCTTCTTTTAGCAGAATCATGGTATCTATGAAGAATTTCAATCAGGTTTCAGGCCCCATCACAGCACAGAGACGGCACTTGTCAAAATTACAAATGACTTACTGATGAGCAAGGCTGCATTTCACTGCTTGTTTTACTTAGTGCTGCGTTCCATAGATCATAGATCATGACATCTTCTTAGATAGATTACAAAACTACATTTGTATTCAGGGACAGGCAGTAAAATGGTCTGACCGCTACCATTTTATTCGTTTGAATGATGTAAAGTAATCATCAAGGCAGTAAAGTATGGTGTGCCACAAGGATCGGTGTTAGGCCCCCTGCTGTTTTCTTTATACATACCGCTTTATTAGAAAACAGAGCTCAGAACCAGCCTCTACGAAGATTCCAGATGACGCCAACACCTGCGAGGACTGGATGATACCGATGTATAATCGTAACAATAACAAGCTTTACGTGTTACTCCTGGGATAGCAGTGGGTCTGACCCGTTCTGCTCTCGGGGCCGTCCTGGACCGTCCTTGTCCTTGTCTTTCTGGAGTTCTCATCACTTGGAGGCCAGTCACTGTTGCTGAGGATGGGCCCATATGGACAGCCTAAGGGACACACTTGGAAACCATGAAGATGGTATTGGACTGTAAGTGATGCGGGCAGTTTTGGTGCGGTGTCTTGGGACTGTGGTTGCGGTGATGGTTTCTGGACTACAACCGCACAAACAGACTTTGCGCTCGGGTCTCCATCCTTGGACAGTTCATGACTTCGGCGTAATAGACGTCATGTTGAGACTGTGGTGAATTTCCTGATTACACAGTTGCACTCTGTTTTATCATGTAGCACACAGTTACAGAAGGGGTGTATTTATTTATAATCACAGTATCCGGCGTCACCCAGATGAGGACGGGTTCCCTTCTGAGTCCGGTTCCTCTCAAGGTTTCTTCCTCATATCGTCTCAGGGAGTTTTTCCTCGCCACCGTCAACTCTGATTGCTCATTAGGGATAGATTTATCAATCTAAAACGTAGATCTGAAATTGAAATATATCGGTAAAGCTGCTTCGAGACAATGTCCACTGTGAAAAGCACGACACAAATCAAACTGAACTGAATTATCTGCAAAAATCCACACCGATAACTTTAATCAGCAAAACAGATCAATCTGTCGACCTCTACTGTGATGTCAGGTGCTTATGTCAGTGGGAATTCCAACTGAACGGCTGATTGATTCAGTTAGCCCTTATCATGACAGCTACAGTAGAAATCCATACACTTCAAATCTGCACGTATGCCATAATATTCTGTCGTGAATATATAGAAAACTAGAATTGTCAGCACGTGTGACATTTATAACCGTTATGAAAAGCTAACACTGTTAATAGGGGCATGCTGATATTTTCCTTTAGAAAGTGTTTGGATCAGTTTCTGACACAGGCTATTACATAAAACATAAAGAAAATATACTCGCAATAAGCGATGGAGACACGGCCTCAGTGTAAGTCAGTCGTAATACGTAAATAAACGGCGTAAGATCGGTTGAGATCACATGAGCTGCACGAGAAATTGTGATAGGACAAGGGACGAGAGGACAAACTGTAGATCTACAAAACATCAAGCGCTAAAGATTGGACCACTGTTGAGCGTGTGTTTAATATCTACTAAACATGAACAACCATAAATAACTTCATACTCAGGCTGTGTGATGACGGTCATGTGACAGGTAGGTGAAGATCTATAAAAGTTTTTTGACTGTCTATAGCTTGTTGGAAAAGACTGAGACGTCCCGAACAGAGCTTATAAACACGCCTACTGTTTTTTTTTGTTGTTGTTGTTGTTGTTGTTGAAGTTGTGAATAAGACCCTCTGATTGGCTGTGCAAGCGATCCAAAAATATTCACTCTACACGTCATGGACAAAAATGGTTTATGAAAAAACCCCTGATCTATATTAAGATCTACAGCAGGTAGAAGCACAAGGTATCATTTTTACTACAGATTTACACTCTAGCTTAATAACAAAAAGAAAGAAATGGGTACTGTTTCACTACTTAGAGTGGTATCTCTACATCTCTCTCTCTCTCGGTCTCAAATAACCGAGAGTCAGGAATCCTGGACCGACGCTGTGGAGCTTCATCCCACAGCTGCCTGATAGGATTACCATTATACAAGTTTTTTGGATTGCAGAATCGCCTCCTACTTCAGTCCGGCCCACACGATTCTCCCTGCCAAATTACCAGACAATAATAACAATAGAGAAATCGACTTGCCCTACTTTAGTTACAGCAGGATGTGAAGTTGCTCAGAACGATGAAGTTATGCTGACACGGCTGGAAAGTTTTTTTTGTTTTTTAATGATTTGCTTAGGCGCTAGAATTCATTATTTTGTCGTTCTGCCATAAAAATGACTAATGAAAACAAAACAAAACGATTTTTGACTTAGCCATTTGCCTGCTTCACAATAATTTGCTAAAAAGGTCACCAAGAAAGGCACGCTTCAACAGCAACAACAACAAAAATCCTTAAAAAGTTCTTTAATTGGATAGTTTAAGGCTCTTAGTGGCTTAAAAATGGTTGTTCTTGAAACCCCTTCAAATAGGGAATATCATAAAGTCAAAAGATCAGGAAAACAGAGTAAATGCTTGAATTTTTTTTTTTTTACATTTATTTTTGCAGCAAAAACACTGGATTTAAACGAATCAGCACATAATATTCCAGGTTATTACAAATACATGACATTTTTGCGCCCCCCCCCCCCCCCAGCCCCCCCACCCCAATAAACAATAAAATAAAAATTATTGTTATTACTTTGTTGAGAAAAAGATTGACGTACGGACACGTCGTAACTTCCTGGCGGAGGCGGAGACTAACTAAAAAGTTGGTCGGTCTCATCTGAATACAACTCACGGTTCCAGCCGTAGCTCCAGTGAGGCTCAGAGAAGTTTTTTTTTGTCTGAATTCTCTCAGGATGAAGTTTTTTCTTGCAACTCTTCCAAACAACTTGTTATGGATTTGAAACTTGATGACCCGAAGAATAAAATAAACGAGTAATTCAAAAACTGTGATCCCTGGAGTCTCCCTCACCATCTGCTCCATTCCTGGCAATTCTTTTTCATTTTTCAGGCTGTTTGAAAATTATTATGGCTTTGAATTTACTTAATGCGATTAAAAAAAATCAAATAAATAAAAATAATAATAATAATAATTACAGTATGCTTATGTATTTCTATGTCCACCTGCTCCCAGAAACTCCAATTGAAATCTGTAATTAAAAGCACAACCCTCAACATACACTTATATCTAGAAGCCTTGCTTAAATCTAGTTGTTCCTCTGCAGGAACCAGAGAAGAGCTCTGTCTTCAAACCAGTTTTATGCTAAATGAAATAAACAGGAATGTTACCAAATATGAATGCACAGCTACGTATTCGGGAACGAATAGTGTGTTTTTATTTTGAACATCATCTTGCCAGAGATGCTCACATGGCATCCATTTGAGACTAGACGTGTGCATCAGGACGGAATTCCAAACAGAAAGAGGTCACTAGAGTAGGAGGTTTTTATTTTCGCACAAGCTCATGGGACAAACATCATCACCGCCTATAAAACTAATATCCTCCAAAACCGTTATACCAGAAACCCACCTAAAGGGAGAGAAGAACACTGAAACAAAAACAGAAATTTTAATGGTTTCCACTACAAATACCATTATAAACCATCAGCTGTTAATCATTATGACCATTACCAAATGGTTTCCATTACCTAGTCGGATGTATTAATTATGTAGGTCCTTAATGGTATCCACTAGACATACCATGCGTCATATATCAAGGAGGTAACTCTGGACTTCAGTTCCCATCAGGCACTGCACTGCACTACAACGTGTCACATGACCACCTGCACCTGAATCACGTTTCTGTTAACGAGCACACTTATATATAGCCATTGTTTGCACTGCTTCTCTGTCTTACGTTTGTCTTAGACTACCGTGTTCCATGTGGCCGTGTTTTTGATCGTGTTAGTTTCTGTGCAGTCTGTACCACAGTGTCTTGCATCTGTCTAAGTAGCCTTTGTGTTTTGGTTGCGTTATATAATAAAACCTCGAAAATCTGTGCTTGCTTCCAAACCATTTTGAATCGTGACACCATGCCACCAAGAAAAGGCAATGGATTACCAGTAGAGACCCACAGGGACCATTTCAGTTTCCATTAAATTCCTGTTATAACCATTAAAACCATTAGAAACTCTATGAGTGTTTCAATTGGTTTTTTTGTTTTTTTCCTAGCCGGTGTAAGAGATAAAGATAATCTAATAATCAAATAATTAAAAGTGACAACTCCAGGCTAAGGCATAAGTTAATGTATGCGATGCTAGTTCAATTTCATTTTAGCAGGAAAGCCGCTAGCTTGGGTTTGGAGCATGTAATGATAATTATTTAGCTAGATTTGAGTTGAAAGTTGCATAAAAGCCAACGATGGTTTATCTATTTAGGACGAGTGATCTAGCACAAGACCTAGCATGCAGAATATGCAGTAATGCTAACACTTTCAGGCATTTATCCTGTACATGGCTGATTTAAAGGCATCTGGATAGCATAACTAGCGCTGCTAGTGGTGGAATCATTTTTTCCATCAGTGACGCTAAATATTTTTCACCTTCGTTTTTTTTTTATTTTTTTTGAAAGCCAAAATGACTCAACTGAAGACAAATCAGATTCCGAGGTGCTAAGTGGCTTTTTTTTTTTTTTTTGGCGGTTTTGAGAATTGAACTCAACACCATCCAGTCCTTTGAGTGTCCTTTGTTAATGAGCACTTTTTTAAGCTGACAAGTGTTCTGTTTTTAGTGACTCAGAACCGTGTAGCTCATCTTACACATCACATCACGGCCCTGATTGATTCGAGCAGAACTGCCAGAAATTGCTTTTCTTTTCTTTTTCATTTAAAGAACTGCGTTAAAAAAAAAGTTCTCAGTCTCACAGGATTAGAATAGTATCAAATCTTTACTGCATTTTTTCCCCCTCTTCAGCCAGAGTACAAGCAGTGAGTGCAATTTACAACGAGAATACAAAAAGGTGTTGTTTATAGGTATATTATTTATTTTTTTTTATACCAACATGCCATGCTTAGTGTCAGGTTGTGATGGCTGGAAGGAGTTCGCACTTCTCCAGCACTCACTTCAGCTCCATTTTTGCATCATGCTGTGTAAAAGCTCGAGATTTTCTCTACTGTGACCATCACGCTCAACTGATGCAATACAGAGTTTTTCTAGTTTGACTTCTGAAATTCCTGCTAAAGTTTTCTACAACTACAACAAGCTGCTAGTTTATCAGGTCCATGTTTGACACAGTACATTTTGTAGGTCATCTATGCTCTCCTTGATATATTTGTAGCCCCATTCTATCCCATCCGTTAGCGGAAAAGGACCACTGTAGATCTCTGAAATGAGAATATGGACTATAACCGAGTTGGAATAAGGGGAGAGGGCCTTAGGTAAGCAGGATTTGTGCACGTCTGAGATAAAGTCATGAAGAGATCTAATCCCGACAGTGCCACAGCCATCCATGGATGAGAGTCCAATACAGCAAAATTGGCCAACAGAGTCAACAGTGGCAAGGATAAAACCCCTAGACTCAAAAAGACTCAAAAGGGAACCAATCCTCTTCTGGGTGACACCAAATATAGTCCCCCTCTGAAAAAATCGGAACATCAAGGCCAATAGTACTGTTTTTGCTTATATACTGAAGACATTTGGGTTTAAGATAGATGAATAAGATCAGAATTTCAGTTTTCTTTTCTAGACGTGTTAAACAACTTAGAACCTTTTGTTTGAACACACCGTTTTTTTTTTCCAAGTGATTAAAAATATTTGAACATGTGACTGAAAGGTGTTTCTTGCTGCCCAGGTGTGCCATGTTAAATGAATTGTTTAAAGAATTAGTAGCTCCGAATGTCAACTCTTGGTTTGAGCCCTAGGTTTCACCTTTGGAGAACTGCGTTTACTGTTACAAAGGATAAACCAACATGCAGACCAGAGAGCTGCCAATGGGAGAAAAGCAGGCCATTTTGAAACTGAGAAAAGAGGGAAAATCAATCAGAGACGTTGCAAAAGCATTGGGCAGAGCCAATACAACAGTAATTTGGAAGTTCCTGAAAAAGAAAGAAACCACTGGTGTACTGAGCAAGTAGATGTGGAACAGGTCAGCCAATACAAACAACCTCAGATGATGACAAATGTTGTGAGCTGTGAAGAAAACCCCCCAAACAACACAACAGTCAGTGACATCACCAACTTTCACAGTTTGAAGAAAACTTCCAGAGCAGAAATATAGAGTCAATACCACAAGATAATCAGAAAGCCAGAATGGAATTCACAAAGAAATACAGAGATGAGCCTCAAAAGTTCTGGAACCAAGATGAACCTCTACCAAAGTGATGGAAAGGCCTGAGAAAGAGAAAGAAAGGATCTGCTCATGATCTAAAACATACAAGCTGATCTGTGAAACTGGTGGAGGTAGCGTCATGGCTTGGGCTTGCATGGCTGATTCTGGAACATTCTCACTAATCTCTATTGATGATGGAACTCATGATGGTGGCAGCCGAATAAATTCAGAAGTTTACAGGAATATTCTGTCTGACAATTTACAGAGAAATACATCCAAATTAATCAGGAGGAAATTCTTCATGCAGCAAGACAACGATCCAAATCTCAACAAAGGACTTCATCAGGGGGGAAAAGTGGAAGGTTTTAGACTGGCCGTTCTGGAAAAATAAAATACAGTTGAAGTTTTTGAAAGGTTAATTAATTAATTAATTACTTTGTCTGTGTGTTATTGTTTCAGTTCATTTTTAATGAACTAATAATAATATTTTTTTTATTCTTATCTAATATGATCGTTTCTTTCTTTCTTAATTTTTTTTATTTCTCATATTTGTTTATTTTTGTTAAAATGTAAGTGAAAGTTGAATTATAGGAAAAAAAAGTATCTGAAAAATGAACAAACCTAACAACAACAACAACCCCCCCCCAAAAAAAAAACAAAAAAACAACAACAACAAATGAAACCAGAAAAGAAAAAAATAAATAATTGGTGTCTCACATTTTAAAGAAAAAGCTCTAAAACGAAGAATCAATAAGAGTCTACGGGGGTGCACTTATTTTCAGTGAGTGCTGTTGTAAGGCTCCATTATGCACATCTGCGCTAGAAACGTTCGTCACATGCACGTGCGGTCACGATTCTCACGTGTATCTGACAAGGCCGGTTTTAGAACCTCATAAAACAGCTCTTACATCATGCGCTCGCTCGGAGAAGCAGGCTTTTGTAGGGTTCTTTTTTTTTCTTGGCTTTGTCAATAGACTACATGTTTATCAGACCTCGCAGAGAGTGTCTTTGTGATATTACATCCCAGACACAAAGCTGCTGAAAGACGGAGTGCAGTTACCAGGCAACAAGCACTTCAACCAATCAGATGACTGACGTATATAAACCATGTGTGTACTGCTTTAGATCTATACACAGTGTAATGCGGCGAGTGAGTGAAATCAGTGTACTTAAACAACACATGAGGAAGTGCTCCCTGCTCACTGAAGACTGTGTAGCACTTTTACAGGAACTGTCTCAAACCACATGTTCACTACGAAGGTCACGTCAACATCACATCTCAAATGTCTCACTAGAATCAGGTCATCGTGGACGTGTCCAAGACACATAGTGTACAGTATACAGGGCATAAAACGCCACCACATCTTAAACACCATGGACATAACAACTATATAGAACACCACCGTGAACACCATCATCAGGATGTGTCTGAAAGCACATACCCTATACACTATCTAGTCCACTTCAACATCATCCTTTATCAAATACCCCACAGTCATCAGGCCATACTGGACGTGTTCCAAACCAAACCACACACCCTAAACGCAGTCAAGGCCATCAAATCACTATCTTATTTCAGAAAATCTCACACACACCCTGTTTTTGCTATGTAGGTTGCAAAAACACCATACCGTCCTATATGCCTTACATTCATTGGTCCACTATGGACATGTCCCAAACCACATGCTGTGTTCACTACATAGACACCATAAAACACCATCAGGTCAGGGTGGATATGTCTCAAAGCACATACCCTAGACACTATCTAGGGCACTTCAACACCATCACACAGTCATCAGGCCAGAGTGTTCATGTTCCAAACCACACACACACCCTTGTTCATTATATAGGACACAAACACCATTCTCAAATGTCTCACCATCGTCAGCCAAGGTGGATGTGTCCCAACGCACACACCCTGTACGTGCCACATGACCAAAATTTCAAATACCTTACAAACTGACGCGTCCCAAACCACACACCCTGTACACTATCTAGGCGACATAAACAAGCTACACTGTCCCAAAATTTTCAAGAATATACATACAGTCAGTCCACGGTAGACGCATCCCGAACCACACACACATACCCCCATGTCTCAAACCATCCCTACAGTTTTGTATTAATGCTGCAGTGTCTGTGTGTGTGTGTGTGCGCGCACGTATAAAGTCATTACACCTCTCTATAGGAGGTTTTCCTGATCCGCTGCTGTTTGCTTTCTGCTGATTGCTCCAACAGATAATTAAACAACAACAATAAAGCAGATTAATGAAGAATCGTTTCTGCAACACTGCAGTTGAATGATGTGCTGCGGTGGAACCCAAACACGCAGCGTTCTCCGCTTTTAATGAGACTCTGCAGAACCTTCCGCATGCTGCTGTGAACCAACTACCTACTGGAAGTAGAAATGAAAATGAAATCAGCTGTCGGCTGAACCTGAGGAAAGAAAGAGAGAGAGAGAGAGAGAGCGCAAGAGATCAAGAGAGAGGGATCGAGAGAAAGAGAGATGAAGAGAAAGAGAGGGAGAGAAAGAGTGAGAGAGATTGAGATACTTTTTTTTTTTTTTTACTTTTAAACTCTGTTTATTTACCAATTATTTATGAAAAACAGAATAATCACTCATTCAAAAAAAAAAAAAAATCTACATGATCTACGTGTCATATCTCAGCCCAGCCATGACTCAGTTTCCCAGGAAGCACCGCTAACTATAAACATGGCTGCTGAGGACTACACTTCACACTACTACACTCACACCACAACAATGTTCAGTTGACCCGTTTCTCTGCCATTCTCTAAACTTTTTTCTCGTGCGTTTACAAAGTTACTTTTTTCCAGTGTTTCCGTCCCCGACCTTGATTTCTGCCTAGCCACGTTTTGTTTGTTTGCCTGATCGCCCGAACCTCGCCTGTTTATCGACCACAAACTTTGTCTTTCCCCTTTGGATTATTCTGCCTGGATTCTGTCACCCGCGACTGCTTCCGTCTCCACCCACGGTACGTGACAACATGGTTCAACATGAAAGTAAAGGATGGTTAGATTGAGAGATTGAGAGAAAGAGAAAGAGAGAGAGAGAGAGAGAGAGAGAGAGAGAAAATTCCTCTTTCCTTGAGAAATAACTCCAAGTGAGAACAGGAACCACTTCGTTCCACAGACGATCTACATCATTAAATGTAACTATAAACGGATAAAAAGTATGACGTTTTCGTATTTAATTAATACAGAAGTTTTACTTGTTGCCGAGTTGCTGTAGTATAAGAGGAATAAACTTGGGGATTTGAACTCTGTAAAAACTCTGCTTCGTCACTGATTATTTTACTGTAACATCATGACGCACGCAGTGTTTTATTCGTTCTCAGCGCAGCGTCTTTTCCCCCTCAGCAACGCTGCTTCGTCTATCACACACAGCTGCCCATCTCTGAGCGTTCTTTATGCCAAAATATGGATGTGTAATTTGTCACTGGATCCTCGTGGAATTCATAATTCAATTTCATATCAAAGCAAAGCCATGCCGAGAGAGAGAGAGCGCGCGTGATAGAGAGAGAGAGCGAGAGAGAGGGAGGGGGGGGGAATCGACTCTAACACTCAAAGAGGGGAAAAAAAATCCCTGATCAAAAGAAGTCTTTATTCCAACAAAGAAGAATCACACCAAAACAGGGCAGCACTGGGAAATCCGCCAGAGAAAAGGACATTCACGCCGCACATCCGAGCTTCACGAGCTGAGACCGTTCACGGACTTCAAAACAAAATTAAAAAACAACAACAAAAAAACCCCGCATTTGTTCACCTCACATCAGAGCGAATATGTAATGCCTTTAATGAATTCGGCTTTGGAAGAATTATGATCATTCATCAACACTCTATAACGTAAAGAATAAAACACACTGTTCTGTTAATCGAAAACAATATACGCTGACGTGGCGTATATATTTGTGTATCTCAGTACAATCTGGAGTGCATTATTCCTCTTATACTGCAGCAACTCACCTGCGATTACAATATTCATGTTTATTTATTAATGACTGACACGTAGCAGTCGTTCCCTCAGCAGCCTCTCGTTCTCTCTCTCGAATTGAACAAGAGAAAAAGCAGAAACGCAGCTTGTTACGCACGCTACTGAGAAACTGCGAGTCCTGAAGATGTTGGAAAACTTACAGCTTTACCTCTGACACTGGAGACTCCTTCCGTTAATGTTACATCAACACAATTCGCTAATAATTTGCTAAGCTACTGATCTGAAATTCATAGCTAACTATCGCGTCTGATGCCCGAGGGACTCGTACACAACTATTACATAAGGTGCAAACGTTCACTGACGCTCAAGAAGGCGAAACGATACATCAAGAAGCGGGGGAGGGGGGTGTAAACTTTTCAACAGGATGATCGGTGTAAATTGTTAGTTTTTTGTTTAAAGATCTTATTTTTTTCTTTTAGTCCCGCCCTTCAGAAGCGACATAAGATATTCACATGTTTCCCAGAAGACAAAATACTAACGATGTACACCGATCATCCTGTTCAAAAGTTTACACCCCTACAAAAAAGCACAGCGAAAGGCATAGAGCACAAATCATCAAGCTGGAGTCCTAACACATTCGTAACACACGCACAGGCGCACGTCGCCACGTCAGCGTTTTCAAAAATGTACGTTTTTCCCGTTCACACGAATTTACAGAGACTGAAAATGGCGTCTTTGTGTGAATAAGAGGCGAAAACGTGGAGGAAACTCGGAATATATCAGAATACATGCAGAAAAAGAGGCGGCCCGAGGGGATAACGGTTCCGAGATGTCGGTTACAGTCGTACTCGGGAGGTGAATTAAGATTACAGAGCGCAGCATGTTTCCTCACACGCTCCATTTCATCTCATTTGCGCTGAAGCTGCGATCTTTCCCACAGGTAACTGATCACTTTAAAACACTTTTTTTTTATCCGGGTCTGTTTGGATTTTCCTTTCAGACTCATCAACAATCAGAGAGCTGGAGCCGGTGGGAAACGGCTCCTTATAAATACAGATTGGTGTTGTCGGTTTTAATCTGTATGAAATGCTCAGATCAAGACTGTGAACAATTGAAGTGAAGTCTGGGAAGCGAGGCGACCGGGACTGTTTATCATCTCGGAGAAAGTTTACTGCTCGTTCGTCTCAGAACTCGGCTCGTCTTTAACCCTGTAAGATCTGAGATTAAGACTAAAGTCGGGTAACTGACTGTCTTTTCACTCATTTCTTTACTTATTTAAAAAAAAAAAAAGAATAAAAATGGAGGAAAATATATACTAAAGTACATACAATTCTTAGTACTTAAAAAAAAAAAGGCACAAAATATATCTCCTTATTTATTAGAGAACCAAGAGGGGGGAAAAACAACCATGAATCACAGAGATAATTTTATTTAAATCTTACCTAAAAAAAAACAAGTTCTTCTCACAAAAATACAATGACATTCTTACTCTATGATATTTACATTGACGGCGTTTAGCAGACGCCCTTATCCAGAGCGACTTACGTTTATCTCCATTATACACCTGAGCAGGTGAGGGTTGAGTTCCTTGCTCAAGCGCCCAACAGTGGTAGCTTGGCAGTGCTGGGGCTTGACCTCCTGACCTTCTGATCAGTCACCCAGAGCATTTAACCCCTGATCCACCACTGTTATGGGTTCTATAGTAAAGGATGGTTCCAGGGGACGTGTACAGCAGACACGCGACATAAACAGATTTTAAAAATCTTTGATATGGTGAAGCTTTTTGTAATGAGACGTTTACGCACCATTTATGGAAGGAGTCTCCAGTGTCAGGAGTAAAGCTGTAACTAAGTTTTCCGGCATCTTCAGGACAGAGGGGTATACACTTATGTGCATTTTTTAAATTGATTGATTATTAATTTGAAAGAAAAATGAGAGTCTGGTGAGGAAAAGACAGTTTATAGCTGTTTATAACAGTTTATAGCTGTTTATAACAGTTTATATGTTGTTTTCCGAACATTAAATGCAACTATAAAAGTTTCTGTTGACAAATTCCTGTGGTCTAAGAGGAATAAAGCCTACAGGATGTTCTGTTATGGGAAAATAATCACCCGCAAATCTCTAGCCGAGTGTAGCTGCTGTGATTTAGTGACAAAGCTCATTATTTTGATCTGTTTGGATGTCTGCGATAAACGCAACCCCTTTTCAATTCTGACCTCTTTACCGAAACTCTGCGCGTATCTGCAGAACACGATCCAAGCCTTTCACAAATCTTTCTCTCTGAATGACACTAATTATACTTTAACGCCCTCCATCTTCAGTCGCATTCAGCCGTGAGCGTGATGGCTGCGCTAGCGTCCCAAATCCATCACACGCTGATTAGCATAGGTCACTTTGGAACACATCGTCTCAGGGAACCCTCGGCATTTACCGGGGAAATGAATGCAAAGTGCAGGAAGTATGCAGCGATTCAAAGAGACGATCTGTGCGTCATGGGGTACGACGGCACACTCGAACGTTTTATCTAGCGAACGTGCTGCGTGCGTTTCTGTGCTCTCGCCTGGGAGTCGTAAACAAAATATAAATCACAGCAGATATGATGGAGGAGCAAAACATCACGCATGCGCCAGTTTAAAGCTCCACACGAGGACCGCCTGGTGAGACTCGGAAGAGTTATGGAGACATTAAGAAGTTAATTACGGCAAAGTCGAAAAGAAATGTTTGAACTTGGAACGTCATGCTTGTGTAATTTGAGCTCGTTTGAAATCCGAGCGTGTAAGATGTGGGTTTTAGAAAGGAGTTTAGAGAGGCTACATTAGGTTTACACAATAATGAGAGGTTTAGAAAGCAAATGTTTAGGTGTAAATTTATAAAGTATATGTTTAACGCATAAAATGCATCCAGCTTCTTTAAATGTAAATAAACACAACAAAAAAGCAATTTTATATATACATACACACACAAATATATATATATATATATATATATATATATATATATATATATATATATATATATATATATATATATATATATATATACACACACACATACACATATATGTATATATCACAGATAAATATGTTAATGACAAAATTATTGAAAATATCATTTTGTACAAAATATAGCAAATATTCTTGAAAATGTCACAGGGTTTAACCCTAACCCTTAATGATGCAGCTGATTTTGGAAACTGAATAAAACAAACAAACAAACAAACTAACTAACAACTAAACAAACAAATAAACAAAAGAAGCTAGGGCTTTCAGTGGACTCTGGTAAAAAAATATATATTGGACTTTTTTGGGGAATTGTGATGTTATGTATCGTACAAGCGTATGATTTATAACAATGTAATAACAGTGTAATAGTGTGATAACAGTGTGATAGTGTAATAACAGTGTAATAGTGTGATAACCATGTGATAAGTGTGACAACAGTGTAATAATGTAATAACAGTGTGATATCAGTGTAATAGTGTGATAACAGTGTAATAACAGTGTAATAGTGTAATAACATTGTGATAACAGTGTAATAGTGTGATAACAGTGTGATACCGTGTAATAGTGTAATAACCATGTGATAACAGTGTAATAACAGTGTAATAGTGTAATAACAGTGTGATAACAGTGTGATAACCATGTAATAGTGTAATAACAGTGTGATAACAGTGTAATAACAGTGTAATAGTGTAATAACGTGTGGTAATAGTGTAATAACTGTGTGATAACAGTGTAATAACAGTGTGATAACCGTGTAATAGTGTAATAACAGTGTGATAACAGTGTAGTAGTGTAATAACAGTGTGATAACAGTGTAATAACATTGTAATAACTGTAATATTGTAATAACAGTGTGATAACAGTGTAATAGTGTAATAACCGTGTGATAACAGTGTAATAACAGTGTAATAACAGTGTAATAACAGTGTAATAGTGTAATAACCATGTGATAACAGTGTAATAACAGTGTAATAACAGTGTAATAGTGTAATAACCATGTGATAACAGTGTAATAACAGTGTAATAGTGTAATAACAGTGTGAGAGTGTGATAACAGTGTAATAGTGTAATAACCATGTGATAACAGTGTAATAACAGTGTAATAGTGTAATAACAGTGTGATAACCGTGTAATAGTGTAATAACAGTGTGATAACAGTGTGATAACAGTGTAATAACTGTAATAGTGTAATAACCGTGTGATAACAGTGTAATAACAGTGTAATAACAGTGTAATAGTGTAATAACCGTGTGATAACAGTGTAATAGTGTAATAACCATGTGATAACGGTGTAATAACAGTGTAATAACAGTGTAATAGTGTAATAACCATGTGATAACAGTGTAATAACAGTGTAATAGTGTAATAACCGTGTGATAACAGTGTAATAACAGTGTAATAGTGTAATAACAGTGTGATAACCGTGTAATAGTGTAATAACTGAGACTGTGATAACAGTGTAATAGTGTAATAACCATGTGATAACAGTGTAATAACAGTGTAATAGTGTAATAACAGTGTAATAACAGTGTAATAACAGTGTGATAACAGTGTGATAACAGTGTGATAGTGTGATAGTGTGATAAATGGAATGAAACATTAATGATGCTTCTCGAAGACTAAGACTTTCATAGTCTTAAAAAAAATCAAACATTTATTTTATAAAAACCTCTTACAGAAGAGATTGTTTGAGTCGACAGCATGTTACCATGTTACAGCTTTGCATGTGTTGCGAATGTGCTAGCCCTCGTTTATCACGTCTGCTTATTCATGAGGCATTTGATAGATCGGTCTGATGTGATGTGAGCATTTAAATTTGGATTCGAGAGTTTGTGTGAATGGAGAGGTTTTCAAAAACGCTGCTTGAATGGACAGATTGTATTTTTTTCCTCGAGAGAAGGGTAAAATATACATTTTCAAAACATATCTGTCTACTGTTTACGGCACGACTACGCGTTATTCCTCATGGGGAAGGCGGGTGTGGGATTGGTGATAGATCGTGTTAAACAGAAAGGAAGAAGCGAACGTGACCTGATGAAAACTGACACCAACTGTAAACCATTTCAGACTGAACTCCAGCCGTATTCACGCTCCATACTTCTCTTTCTCTCATGTTAACGGCTGGTTTATTTTCTCTCTGATGAAATGAAGTAGAGGTGTTTAGGAGTTACGGACATTTTAAAATCCCACTTGGTTTCTTATTTGAAATAGTTTATATCTTAATAAAGGCACGATTGTTTCTAAAGCCAGTTTCGAGTGATGTGACAGATGTACAATTGACTCTGTATATAATATTATAGAGAACATTTTAGAGGTTTTTTCTAACTAAAAATGAAATGTGAGAAAAAAAATGTTTCTCTATCAGCAAAGAAGATACTATAAAATTAGTCTGCTGGGTTTTACTGCAAATAAGTAAATAAATACATAAATAAACCAACGAGTACGACGGTCAAAGACTCAAAATGTACCCACCATCATGTAACGCAGGACACGGCGGATGCAAGTGCAGAATTTATTTGAATAAGGTGCAGCCAGATAACCATAACCATGAAAACAAGAACTAGAACCAGAACCAGAACCAGAACCAGAACCAGAACAGAGAATACTAGGAAACCATCCAGGCAATAAGCAGGACTATGACCCACACAAATCCATGAACGTGAACACAACAGAAGCTAAAACACAGGAACTTAAATAATGCCGGTAATCATGGTGAAACAAGACACAGGTGTGAGTGATTGAAAACATGTGACATGGTCATGTGAAGTGCTGGGGCTGATGGGTAATGTAGTTTAATGCCGATTTCGGCATAACCGTGACACCTGATAATTTCCTTATAAAAGTACACCTGAGACTACTGATTTTTTTTTTAAGTAAAGGATTGTCACACCAAATGCTGACTTGGTTTAGTTTATTACGCTTTACTGCTCTTTATAATGTTTTATTTCATGTAGAAACCTTTTAATTTCATTGTTGGAAGCCGAGCGCACGGTGGCTTAGTGATTAGTGGTTAGTGGCCTCACACCTCCAGGGTCGGGGGTTCGATCCCCACCGTGGCCCTGTGTGTGCGGAGTTTGCATGTTCTCCCCGTGCTGCGGGGGTTTCCTCCGGGTACTCCGGTTTCCTCCCCCAGTCCAAAGACATGCATGGTAGGCAGATTGGCGTGTCTAAAGAGTCCGTAGTGTATGAATGGGTGTGTGAGTGTGTATGTGAGTGTGCCCTGCGATGGATTGGCACCCTGTCCAGGGTGTACCCCGCCTTGTGCCCCATGCTCCCTGGGATAGGCTCCAGGTTCCCCGCGACCCTGAAAAGGATAAACGGTATAGAAGATGGATGGAAGCCTAAACTATTTACACAGTACTATACATAATACTCAATGATTCCAATTTTCCTTTCAAACAATTAAAAAAACAACTACTGAACTTTCTCCTTTAAAAACTAATAGTATTCTCTCCCTCTCTCTCTCTCTCTCTCTCTCTCTCTCTCTCTCAGTGTCTCAAAAAATAAATACAATAAAATCTGGCTGCATTACTACATCAACATGTTGCTCTTGCTCATTCGAATTTGTCCATATTTTCATGAGATCTGTCAATGGTTCAACGCTTCTCTTCTACACACGTATGGGAATAATCGCTTAATCAGTTCACATTCTTTTCATCTAATTTACTGGATAATAAGCCTCGGGGTTTGGAAATGGAACGGGATCACAAGAGGTTAAGAATCTGATATTCGCAATTTTATGTAAGTCTGATTGAATGAAAACCTCATTTTTCCCTTATCAGGGATCAGCGAGTGTAAATCAGATGTTTTTTTTGGTAATAACGTTATGACACAACGCTGCTGAATTCTGAATCCTGATTGGTCAGAATGTTCTATAACAGCAGCAGCTCTGACAGTAATACCGTCTGTAACTCAGATCACAGCTTTATATTAATGCGCTCGTTCTAATACGTTATCGTTTCTATAGCAACCGCTTTTAAAAAGTGTGCAAGCATCGAGTATGTCACAGCTTCGTAACAATCAGAGGTAACGCTGTTTCAGGACAGAAGCTGTCTTATTTTTTTTTTTGTCTTATTAACTTCAGGAAAGCGAATAGAGAGAGAGAACAGAGAGAGAGAGAGAGAGAGAGAGAGAGAGAGAGAGAGAGAATAGAGAGAGAGAATAGAGAGAGAGAGAACACAGAGAGAGAATAGAGAGAGAGAGAACAGAGAGAGAGAGAACACAGAGAGAGAGAGAGAGCAGAGAGAGAGAATATATAGAGAGAGAGAACACAGAGAGAGAGAGAATAGAGAGAGAGAGAACACAGAGAGAGAGAGAGAGCAGAGAGAGAGAATAGAGAGAGAGAGAGAACACAGAGAGAGAGAGAATAGAGAGAGAGAGAGAACAGAGAGAGAGAGAATAAACAGAGAATAGAGAGAGAGAATAAACAGAGAATAAAGAGAGAGAGAATAAAGAGAGAGAATAGAGAGAGAGAGAACACAGAGAGAGAGAGAATAGAGAGAGAGAGAGAACAGAGAGAGAGAGAATAAACAGAGAATAGAGAGAGAGAATAAAGAGAGAGAATAGAGAGAGAGAATAGAGAGAGAGAATAGAGAGAGGGAATAGAGAGAGAGTATATAGAGAGAGAATAAAGAGAGAGGATAGAGAGAGAATAAAGAGAGAGAATAGAGAGAGAGAATAGAGAGAGGATGGTGGGGGAGTGAGTGTTTATAGCTGCTGTAACGTAAGTGAAAATAGGAACTAACTTGTTTCATGAGCATTAAATGTAACTATAAACGGATAAAAAGTGACACTCCAACTCACCTCTATATTAAGTTATTGAAGTTAAGAACTCAGACATTAGCTGGTCATTTACTGAATGTGTGTGTGTGTGTGTGTGTGTGTGTGTGTGTGTGTTTGTTCTGAGTGTCAGTCAGGCATCAGCAGTGTCGCAGTTTGAATTCAGAGCGAGATCTCCACGTTTAACAGAGCTCCGTCCCGTCACGCTGCAGGCTGCATCAGAATCACCCAGCGGTTCTTCGGAGACCCGGTGAGGTGTGTGACACGGGGTAAAAACCAGCAGCGCTTGCTGGATGGAAACTGGGCCGGCTCTTAAACGTTTTGAAGATTAATCGGTGATGACACATCAGAGGGTTCAGCGGGAGAGGACGGCCTCCCTCGGGTCTGTCAGCCTTCCTAATCAAGCGCTCGGTCGGCTCGCAGCGCACTTCAGTTTTGACTTTGAGGATGAAGCACTAATCCAGATTCACTTCACTTTTAGTGGCCCGCGCTACCTGGAATTCAAAGCAATTAGAATCAACATCCTGCTGAGATACGGTCACGTGTTTGTGCCTTCATTCAGGAATCCTTCTGCATCCCTTCCTTGTGAGTCAATCAGATTAGATATGAAAGGACATGAAATTAAAGGAGGGTTGGAATAAAGGTGATATATATATATATATATATATATATAAACATGGCTTACCTGATATGAATTTCTGCAGGACAGCGAGGACCTGATTTACTGAGGACTCATCCATACACACTGACGTACAGTATGCTGTTAGAGGAAAACGATCAACATCGGGGTGGTGTGATGAAGTGAACCCCATTGTTGATTATTTGCCTCTAACAGCGTGTCCTGAAGTGTTTTATTCCTCTAATAACACAGCAATTTGCCAATGATTACAATTTTAATTTATTTATAAAAAAAAAAAAAAGGCCAAATTTTCTATTCCTTTTGAGTTACATTTAATGTTATGGAACATCTACGGTATGAAACAAGTCCTCATTTACGTTGTAGAAGCTATAAACAGTCGTTCCCTCACCAGCCGCTTGTTTTACTCGCTCTTCAAATGAATAAAAGCGTCAAATTTAGGAAAACCTAAAGTTGACAGTTACAAAGCACTGGCACTGGAGACTCCTTCTATAAACGTTACACAAATAACAGAACACGTCTCCATATCGTTTTTTTTTTTTTTTTAAAAATCTGTTTATTATCAGTGGAGCGTCCACTGTGAACGAGCCGTCGCTATAGAAACGATAACGTATTAGAACTTTCGCGTTAATATAAACCTGCGCTACTGTCAGATCTGCACCTTCTGACCAATCAGAATCAGCGCTGTGATACTCCATTATTCTGACATGTGCCTGAAGAAAATCAGCG
The DNA here is from genome assembly GCF_023375685.1 of Ictalurus furcatus. Classification (NCBI taxonomy): domain Eukaryota; kingdom Metazoa; phylum Chordata; class Actinopteri; order Siluriformes; family Ictaluridae; genus Ictalurus; species Ictalurus furcatus. The sequence goes on along the minus strand of NC_071262.1, from coordinate 30,159,781 downwards.
GTCCCTTCTGCTAAACCTGGCGATCTGCTTACTCATGAGCGTTCATTAAAAAGAAAAACAGATGTCAGTTCTTACAAAGATGTGAAGGTGATTTTTTTTTTCTTAATCCATTAAACAAGAGCATTTCCTTCAAAGCCTCTAACGCTCACTCATCAAAGCAGCTGCAGAAGCCCGAGCCTAATAGATAGTTATTGCCATAAAATCTGCAGAAACATCGTTATCATTTATCACAAAAATCCCAGTGCTTCATGTTCAGCCTTCAAAGTGACAGGAGAACACTGCGGAACCTCACCACCACCACCACCATGAACAAGAACAACAACAACAACAGCAGCAGAAGAATCAGCAGCAATCAGTGTTAATTTGGAAAAAAGCGAGCAACTAACTCGAATAGCAATTAACTCGATGGCTGGAAAGGCACAAACAAAAGGCTGGTGGATAAATACTGTACAGAATTAGAGAGAGAAAACCGAAGCTGGTAGCCTTGTGACACAAAAATAATCTGCCGTTATCAAGCGTTTCAAGTTCACATCATACAGCTGATGCGTTTATCCAAAGCAACAGGACACAGCTGACACGTTGAAGGTTAAAGGTCGCGCTCGACAGAGCCGGGAACCGTCCGAACTCGCAACCTTCTGATCAGCAGCCCAACACCTTAACCACTGACCTACCACTACACTATGCTAAGCTAACGAGATACAACCTAATGCTACTGTTAATGTCGCCGCTTATGGGCGTGGCCTGTCCAGCGTTGTTTTTAGTTCCAATTAGAAATGGTCAAAGCTTTAAAATTGTAAATGCTACGGCTAAAGCGTGCATGTCGGCAATCTAATGAAATAAAAGCCGCAAGCCAGGAAGCAGAACTGTTTGTCATGTTAAAATCTCAGGACAATAAAAGTGAAAATGGCTCAGGTTTAGAAGCGACTTTTTAGATGCTTTGTTTTCTCACGGCTTTTCTTTTGGACTTTTCAGAGATTCTAATCTGCCCCTTATCGAAGAAAGGTCCGTGACCTGATTTCACGATCTAAACCTCAGACTCCTCGCCTTTGTGCTTCCCGAATCGGCCCGGTATTACTCTCCTTTCCAAATAGACCTGGCATGTGATCACAACTCCAATCAGCTGAGTCTGATAACATCTCAACAGGTGCAACTCAATTTGGATTAGTTCTCCTGAGTCTCTCTCTCTGTCTCTCTCTCTCTCTCTCTCTCTCTGTGTGTGTGTGTGTGGAGTGAGGGAACGGTCCACCATATCGTGCTTTAATCCTGCTCGGTTTGGACACATCTCATCACTGGATAGGATGGCTGCTTCTCAGTAGTGCAGACTTTATTATATATCTCTCACCAGAGCCACAGTACTTCTCCAGGTCTATATATTCCAGTTTGGAGCAGTGACTCAGGGTACGTTTACATGACAACGATGTACTAAAAATGCCAAAAACGACCAAAAGCGCTGTATTGTGCATGCCAGGCCAGTAGTTGGCGATGTCACTTTGTAAAGAAACACTACGCGCCTGCGCACATGAACGTTCACGTCAATGTGTCCGCCACGTTGATCCGGGCGAGATCGCCTTATAAACAAATACGAGTAAACGGGGGAGCTGATCGCTTTCTGGATAAAAAGCTCAAGAACGTTTACATTTCTCAAACGAATTGATCTACGTGGAGTACAAAAATGTTCTGTCTCCAGTTACTTATCTCGATAGGTAGACTTGGATAATTATTCATTGCCATGAGGAATTGTATGATAAATTTGGTCGTGAGTTAAAATTGGCATTTTAGAATGAATATTGTTCAAAAACTAAATTCATACGGTCTAAAATCCGCTTTAAGCTAGCATAACCCTACACTCAATCTAGCAAGCAACGTGTTTGTGTCTTGTGGGCATGTAGCAATCGCTACTGTTGTTGCTAATGGGTGTATTATTTTTTTTAAGTTCTGATGAGGAAAATGTACTACTGTATGATTTATACACATCACTTTTCTTTAAAATGGATTCAAATTTTACTTACATCTTACATGCTAGGCTTTGTGCTCACTTTATTCTCAGAATATATCATCAAAGCAAGCTAACTGTACTAGCTACAGTACGTTCACTCACCAGAGCCACCAACGATCTCTGCTACTTCCTTTCAAGCTTGATTCTTCTTCTTAAAGCCTCCGTACGTGTCCACAACTCCATAAAGTTGTGAGTAGGGACGAATTGGTCTGAGGACTCATCAAAACAAGCTAACTCATCAAAACAAGCTAACTGTAACTGTACTAGCTACAGAGCCACCGACGATCTCTACTACATCCATTCAAGCTTGATTCTTCTTCTTAAAGCCTCTGTACGTGTCCACAACTCCATAAAGCTGTGAGTAGGGACAAATTGGTCTGAGGACTCATCAAAACAAGCTAACTCATCAAAGCAAGCTAACTGTAACTGTACTAGCTACAGAGCCACCGACGATCTCTACTACATCCATTCAAGCTTGATTCTTCTTCTTAAAGCCTCCATACGTGTCCACAACTCCATAGAGTAGGGAACGAAAGAATTGGTCCGAGGACTCATCCAAGATGGCGATTTGGAGTTGCAGTTTTACAGCATTGTAGTTAATTTCTTTCCCAAGTAACTTAAACAAGGAAATGTCACGGCATGTGATTAGCATCAAAACGGAGACGCTGTGGATATGCATAGCTTTCATGAAACTGAGCTTTGCATACTTCCATGAATCCAAATGGATATTTTAACACAAATTAGAAAAGTTATACTTTCCCCTTGGCACCCCTACCGCTTTGCTAATGGAGTACGCCCACGCCGATTGATGTTCTAGCTAATAAACACGTTCTATCCTCCTGAGAATGGACAAATAGAGCCGACGTGGACAGGTTTTAGTTCTGCATGCCACCCCGGCAAAACTAGCAGGGATCCTCCACACCTTCAAAAGCGTTTCAGAGCATCTTGGGCACCTTCTCCACCTCCCACTGCGTTGACAGTCGGAGACGGTGGACCTTCATTGATCTGCTCCAGAGCCATGATAATTGTGCCATTAAGAGATCAAAGAGATGGACAGCATGAAGTTTCACAGCCAGTTACTATATATTGCTATACAGAACCGGGGTGTACTAACGCGCGCACACACACACACACACACACTTAGTTAAATTGCTCTTAAAAACAAGAATAAATAAGATTCCTCTCCAGTTTCAGACCCTATAATGAGTACTGCTGTGGTATGTGCTCTTATACAACAGCAGTTTGCCTGCCAACTATTACAATTTGTTTATAGTTCCCATGGTTTATAGTGGAAAGTGCACAAATCAAGTTAGCTGCGAGTAGCTATAAACAGTTGTTTCCTTCCTTTCTTTTTTCTTAAAGTTCAAAAGACACCCAACAAAACATGGGAAACAAAATGTTTGTTGAGAAAAGTCCTGAAAACTTTCATGCGTAAAAAACTTACCGTACGTTTAAACTAGCAAGGGACCAGTCGCTCGCTTGTGGGTGTGTGACCCATAATGATACTGTCTTGGGATACTTTGCTTGTGGGCGTGGCCTGTCCGTGGTTATACGTCCGAGTTTTTCTTCCATTTTTGCCCATCAAACAGTAAACAGAAACTAATTGCATGTAAAGTTGTGAGCGGGGAAGTAAATAAACGTTGGAACACACGCACCGCAGTGTCGGAATCATTTGTGCCAGTTGTTTGGGTTTGTCGCTTTATTGCATCATGCCTAATTTGCATAGATTTTTGTAAGGTTAGAGTTGCGTATTTGGCTCCGACTGTTACAAAGCACCGACACTGGAGACTCCTTCCATAAATATTAAATAAATATCTCTTTACAGAAAATTCCACCATATCAACGGTGATTACACGAGTCCCGTGTGAATGAGCTGTTACTATAAAAAATAACGTCAAACACAGAACGAGCCAAACGCCTTCTGACCAATCAGAATCGAGAATTCAACCCATATGAACACAGGACCTTAATATTCTATTGCACAAAAGTTCGCTCTTGGCCATCATCCATGTTTTTGTGAGTTCTTGTGAGCCGGTCCTCAGACGGTCGTGACTCAGATGATAGAGACTCTGGGATGAGTGTGTAAACCCCCGCGGTCGTTCCTGACAGATTTGTATAATAGATTAGCTCAAGATGGAACTTCATGAAGGTTACTCCTACTGATCCAGTCCTTGTGTACTTTTCAAACGAAGCATAAAGAGGAGAAAAGAACAGAAATAATGTCCTCATAAACCCTAGATTCGGGGGATAATTCGGCGGAGAAAATTCTTTGTGTTTTTTTTTTTCGTCTTTATTCCCTCCGAATCTCAGTGTGACTCATGCCTGCTGTCTTGTTACTGTCCTCTCGGTGATTCACAGCTGAATCTGAGCATCACGCATGCCCATGTGAAGGCTGCAGGGACAGACCAGAGCTCCGAACTCGATATCTGACTCGTAAATCCATCAAGGCTTGAAAAACAGCCGAGCACTTTACCTCGACTTTCCCTTCGCAGTCACCAGAGAGCCGAGCCAAATCCTCTAACTGGCTCATTATTAGGAGCAGAAGTTTGATTGCGTCCAGTAGAACATGTCTGAAGAGCTTTATTCAATCCTCACAGAGTGTCAGGGCTTGATTGAAACCGAGGCACGTAATAGCCAAATTACAATGTGCAAACTGCGGTGAAAAGACACCTCTGGGTGTAAAAATGGTGTTAATATCCTTCTCATTGCTGGTATTCTGCTATTATTTCTCCACACCTGGGATTTGTGTGAACTGTAATCTAAAAGGAAGTCCTGGTTTTGCTTGGGAGGTACCAAGAAAATATTTTAATCGTCGCAGATATAAAAAAAAAAAATGAATGTTGGGTCTTGTTCACATGTACAGTCAGGTCCATAAGTATTTGGACAGCGACATGATTTTGGTGACGTTGCCCCTGTACAGCACCACAATGGATTTCGAATGAAGCAGTTGAGACGTGATCGACGTGTAGACTTTCAGCTTTAACTCAAGAGGTTTAACAGAAATATCACATTAACCGTTTAGGAATTACAGCCATTTTTTTCTCCTTTCCTATAGAAATAGAAAAAATGTCTTGAAAATACACCAACCCAGTAGGTGGCGCTAATATGGCAGAAGCTGTTACGTCCAACGCCTCAGTGATAAAAGCTACATATCGAAGCAGAGAAGTCAATATGTGGAAAAACCTCAACATGGCCAAACGTTGCAAAATGTTCCAAAGTTCTGGTTTTGCTTCCGGGGTAAAATAAACATTATTTAATTATTCTGGATGTCGCAAAAGATGCAAGACTGAATCTCAGGCTCTGCCCATGAGTGTTTTTATACATGTTGTTTATACTCATTAGTTTCAAAACTTAGCTCGAAGATATGTCCGTAAACGTGAACACGATGAGAAAACGCTCACATTCGCTCGCTCTCAGCCCTCTAGGTGGCGATAGTGTGTTATAAACGTTACGTCAAAACAAAATCCTGAAGAATAACGCTGCGTAATACGACGTTACACACCACAAAGTAACAACCTGATTAGCAGAAGACCTCATACATTCACAACACGTGCAAAACACGCACCCTGACCACGCCCACGTTCCGGCTGTGACGTCGACGCTTTCAGAAACCTATGTTTTTCCCGTCTATATAAACACTCTAAAGCACAGGTTAAAATTTCTGCACCAAGGTTTCAGTGTTTTATGTGATTGGCCCAAAGTGCCGAGAATATAAATGTTTTTTTTTTTCGAGCATATCTGTACGTGTTGATGCAGAAATGACCTATCGAAATGAATATGAAGTAGGAATTTAATAAACGACTGCGAAACTCTTACCTCTCGTTCGGGCTGCTTTTCTATGAAATGATCTGCGATATTGCACGCGCGTATACACATGGAATATTTTGTGTACACAAGTTAAAACTTTCCCTGAACTAGTATTAAGTTTAGATTAAACATCGGAGCACGCGGAGAGGCAGAAAAAAACCCCACAAAGTCAAGCAGAAAACAATAATAATTCGCAGCCTGAGGAGCAGGCAGATAATGAACACATAGAGCAATAAATGCAGAAAGCAATACCTGGATTATGGGCGGAACGGTCCGGCGTTGTTTATTATTTAGTAGGCAGGTTAGCATGCCCGCAGCTGCAGATTAGATTGCATTGTGCGCTGTGCAATAACACAGAGGAGAGAGCCACAGGCCGATACAACAAAGTCTCCCTGCAGATCCCGCTCAGATGGAGATGGAAAAGCAGAGACAGGAAGTCATTAGTCAAGCTGTGCCTCGGCGATTTGCCTGTCAGTAATCAATCCAATTAGCGTTCCAGATAGATGCAGATGCGGATAAGAATCAGCAGATGCTGTGATTAGTCGACGCTTAGTCCCTCGTCCCGAGATATTGCAGCGGTTTTGTCATTTTTTTAAATTTTATCTCGAGTCTGTAAATCAAGAATTAAAGGTCTGTGATGAAGTCCAAATCTAAGAAATGTCCAAGAAAAGTGTCTGAGCAAGACTGTTATCATCAATTCCTCAGGAGTGTGCTCGGATTCGATGCTTTATTATGAAGAAAGTAAAACAAAAAAAAAAAAACAAAAAAAAAACAAATATATAGGACCCTTCGAAGATATTTGAAGTTTTTTTTTTTCTCGATTTTGTGCTAAAACCTGCTTTTCAGCTCAGACCCTTTCCAGGAAAAGCACTTCTGGTTACATGACACATAAGTTCTGCTAGAAATCTTGTTAAGAAGAAACCTTGTTGAGATGGATCTTGTTCTAGAAGTCAACCACTTATGAATGTGACTTATAAATCATCTTAGCGCTCGACACTAGCATGTGTTTGTTATTATTTTTGAAAATCTACGCCGAGCGCTCGCTGTATACGTCACACTACTGATTTCCAGCCACGCAACTGTCAGACTTATAGAATGTATATATTAGACATCACTGAGATTGCTGGCATTTATGAGCGGTCTTTTATTCATTCATGATTTTCTGACATATTCACTAAAAGGAAAAGCCTGTCTCAGCTCTTACTCAACCCTCCTTTCAAACCGAAACAAAGTGAAATACTGGGAGGGAAATGTTTTAGCACTTCAGCATGCTGGTTAACACTAAGTGACAAACAAATCACAAAGCGGTCGGGTTTTGTCCGGACGTTCACAATTAACGTTTCGAGAAGAGTCTTAAGAGTGTTAGTTTTTAATTACTGAGACTTGTCAGTTGAGGGAACATGAGAGATAGTATAAATGCATGCGAGATAAAGGCGCTTATCGTCATGGGAACGGTGCTCTTATCAGGCGTGACACCCGGATCAATATTCAAAACGGAAGAAGTAGTTGAGAAGGATGAAATAAAAAGCGTAATGGTTTTTTTTGACAGTGAGATAGTGTTTTATATCACACTGAACGTGTCAAGCTTCGGCGAGTCACGTAACGCGACCTACAGTATAAAGTCGCTGATTACGGAACTGAAAAGCACACAGGGTTTATACCGTGATATAAAAAAACCACTCTCAAATCAAAAGATTTTGCAGTCATAGATAAAGTGTAAAAGAATTCTTTAGTCGAGTTGAGATCGAAGGTTTTAGAACGCACAATGGTGCCATTGTTACCAAATAAAGCTGATAACAACGTTGTTTGATCGTTTGATTCAAAACTCAGAGTGTGAACGCTGTTACAGTACAACGCTCATCTAAAATCCACCAATAAGAGGACAGAACAGAATGACTGCAAACACACAAGACAGCTACAAATATGCTAGCGGTAATGTAAAAAAAAAAAAAAAAAAAAAAAACCTGTGAGGCCCCCTAGTGGCTCGGAGGATTGAATTGACTGCTGATACTACAGTTATCAAGAAACGACCCAGATGCTAATCTCATTATTGCCTCAAGCTCACTTTGAAGAATATTTGTGTTTATGAGTGCCCGTTTTCTGCAATTGCAAAAACCCTGATTGATGACATAAGCAGAACATGGTCATTTTATTGAACTCTGGGTCTAATGAAACCGGATTTGGTTTCAGTAGTTAGCGCTTTGTTTACTTTAAATGCGGATTTGGACGTCGGCTATGCAAATGGCAGCAAAAATACTCAAAAGTACAGTTTGATTAAAATATATATATATATATATATATATATATATATATATATATATATATATATATATATATGTATGTATGTATGTATCTTCTAAGTCTCAAAGTTTAAAGCCTTAAAACATGCCACGATTTCTTGGCGAGGCAACATCCAAGGAGTTTACCTTATAAATGATGAAGCTCCTGAGAACGTCTGAGTTTCAGAGTGGGAAATAAGAGACCGGACGATGTTCAAGTGGATTTGTCCGACACGAAGATCGGAAAAACCTTCCACAGACCAGTGCGTCAAACCAACCCAGGATACACAGGATGTGGCGGCCATCTTGAGTAAACATGCGTATTTGAAATGGAGTATGATGCCATCTGGACTAATCATATAGCAGCGTAAAAATCTCAAAAGCAGATGGTGTGTAAACAGGAGTTTTAGACAGATGTTCATTTCGTTTCAAACAAGGATTTCTCAGAAGGTGAAAAAGAACAAACCTGTGAGGCCCCCTAGTGGCTCGGAGGATTGAATATTGCTTATATTACATTTATCAAGAAATGACCCAGATTCTAAGATCTGCATGATCTTCTCACCTGAAGCGTATTTACAGATAGATAGATAGATAGATTGATAGATAGATTTAGATAGATAGATTGATAGATAGACAGATAGAGAGACAGATAAACCGACACTCTTGTGCTGTTTTTACAAAATGTCTGTCTAATCTAGTTCGTATGTTAATTAATTACTAATACACACCCAGTTCTTGTTTCTTCATCTTGGCTGACCGTGAATATGAAGAACTTAAGCTAAGAAACAAGTTAAACAAGGCACTGAGTCATAAAAAATTTATTATGAGTCGCCACGAGTCCAAATTGAATTCATTTTGCTCCCATGCTCTAGAGTCGGAGTCAGAAATGGTTTTGATTCTTCGATGAGTCACTCTGCATGTGACTTGGCTATCCTGTCTGTTTGGCATGGACATCAAGGGCAGGAGTTTATCTTGGTTTTAAGTGGCAAGGAAATGAGATTTTTATATTATAATATGAATATACAGGACCACACAATCTGAGGTACTTCAGTCAGAAATCGAAATGAATTGCAAACCAGCAGTTTAGGGACTAACGCTACGTTCACACTAGCAGGCAACAAGTGATCGTTTATTTTCTACATACAATAGCGGCACAGGATAAAAGTGGCGTTTATCAACGTCACTGATGTTTTATTAATTCGATGCAAATTAGGTAGGACCTAATGACTGCCCACGATCTGTTAAATTAGTTACCTTCCAAAAATGGAAGCAAGTCTTATAACCATGGTTTCATCTTATCCGGTCATACATGACCTCTCATTAAATGTATGTGGGAAAAAACAAAGAATCTAATCTGAGAACTTATCTACAGTAGCATGAAGCCGAGCACACAGTATCAATTAAACAGCCAGTTTTCTCACTGCTTAGTGCAATATATAATGCGTTTAACGAGTTAGCTTTAGAAGTGATATGTATACTGCACTGTATATATCTCTATGCTAAAAAATGATGACTAGGCCACGCCCATGAGCAACAGACTACATCTGAAACTGTTCACATTGTTCAATTGTTCAATTGTTCATATTGCTCATACAGCTCGAGACTGGGAGCACAATTCAACTACTGGCATTTCTTTGGTAGGAAACCGAAGAACTTGGAGGAAACCCGAACTATGGATATGTATATGATCAAGTACAGGACCAAGATATCATTTAATGCGTGTCTAATATATCATATTTGTATAATTGAATGGTGCCAGTTTTTCCGAGAGGCACTCTTTGCATATAATCGCTCTTCTTCTATGTGTGGCGTTCCTCCGATCCCCTCGTCTCCATCCTTAACCTCAGCGTTCTTCTCTTTTTTTCTTTATTTAAAGCTGCTTTATGACAGATTGCTTTGTGAGAAGCTCGGGCCTGAGTGAGCTGCATTATTGATGCTCTCTCGACTGGATTAATGCCCAGAACACTGCTCGCTGTTTCATTTCCAATAAATGCAGCGTGGCAGATGAATGCTGTGCCAGCTGTCAGTGTGTGTGTGTGTGTGTGTGTGTGTGTGTGTGTGTGTGTGTGTGCACCTTGCACTAAAACAGTGAGTAATTCGCCAGAGATCAAACACACTTTATAGATCGAATATGTCTTGCTGCTAAAGGCCATAACTCCATCAGCTGACCGAAGTGTGCACACTCACACCAGTGTTTTTATTCTTTGCATTTCTTTTTCATTAATTTTGATTTTTATATAATATTCAGTGTTATGAGAAATTCAGTCGCCTTTTTTTTTTTTGTCTTTTTTTTAGTTTGTTTTTTTGATTAGATTGTAGTTCATTTTTTCTTGCATTTTGCTTGCATTTTTTGCTAAAGTTGAGAAACCTGTTTTTTTTTTTTTCAACATTAAACTGAACCATAGATCAGATGAATAGAAAAGAAGAATAGATGTCTGGTAAAGAATTTATGTTTGGTTTAATTTCAGTTCATATTTAAATGCAGTTGTATTTCGAATTGCATTTCATCTGAACAATTTAATCATATAAAAAAATGTATTGAATTATTTTAGTTGACATGTAATTACGATATCTTTGGCACATAACAGCAACTATACATCACTTTATGAAATAAATTCATTGTCATTCCATTTGTATTGATATTTATAAATTTTTAATTATGTCATCTTATTATTTATTATTTTTTTCTATATGCTGTGTTTATGATTGATGACACTGATCTAAATTTATTCAAATTTTTTAGTTTGAATATATTGATTTTCACATTGGATTATTCTTTTAATTACTCTAGCTGTCTTACGGATATGATGTACAGCTACAGTTCATCAAAATTCTGTCTTTTTTTTTTTTGCAGAACATTCAGAGTATAATTAAAACGTGTCGTGATTGGAGGTAGATTTACAGTACATGCCTGAGTGGGCCAAAAAAAAAAAAAAACACATTAAAGAAGATGTAACCCATAAGCTTCCGGAAAGTGTGCGCCTGCTTTCTCTTTCATTTAAATGCTAGTGCTTCACACTATTCACACTCGAATTGAGTTGTTTGTGGAGATGTTGGAGATGTGGAGAGCGGCGGCTGACAGGAGTGTGTGTGCGCTTAACAAGCCGCGATGCAATTTGCGTAGCTTGGTTTGAGCTCTCAGTGGAGCGCTTACGCCCTCTGCCACCACCAAATAAAGACAGATGGAAGGAACATGGAGTAGTTTAAGTGCATAAGAAGAAACCTCCAATAAGCCGTCAAGAACAAGGACGAGGCCACACTCGGGCGGGCCCGGCTTGATAGAGTGAACTTTTCGAATTTTGTTAGTGATCTGATTGGATCCGATGCGTGCCAGCCGAGACGGAGCTCTCGCATGCTTCACATGAAGGAACTTCGTCCTTCGACTGAAACCGAATATCCAAAATCTGCATTGAAAGTCAAACAAATTTGACTTCAGCATCACAGGGAACCTGGAGCATATCCCAGGGAGCATAGAGCACAAGGTGGAGGACGCCCTGGATGGCGTGCCAATCCATCACAGAGTACAATCACACTTTGGACATGCCAATCAGCCTACCATGCATGTCTTTGGACTGGGGGAGAACATGCAAGCTCCGCACACACACAGCCACAGCAGGAATCGAACCCCTAACCCTGGAGGTGTGAGGCGAATGTCCTAACCACTAATCCCTCGTGCGCCTGACTTTGTTTTCGGTGCTTTTTCCTCGGTTACAACTGAGCAGCTCATCGGTCAATATCACATCTCACCAGACAGCCAGTATCTCAGGATCTAAATCACTTGCCTGATCATTAGATAAGAATGAAATACAATCTATGAAAAGACAATATCCTTGAAAGCACAAGGATTGAAGAGTTCCAAGAGTGGTGTGTTAACACAGAGGAACGAATCATTCTTGCTGATAATTGGCTTGTTAGATTGTTAGAAGAGGATAGAAGTCTTTGAAGAAGGTTCTCTTGAAAATATTTCCCACAATGACTTAGCGTTGTAAGGAATTTGCTTGAAAAATATTAAGCAACATTAGCACACTCTGAGATAAAATCTGCCCTCTGAGTTCAATCTTTCTGACAAATTTGCACAGGAATGTAACTACCTCATATTAACTAATAAGTATATAATATTTACTCAATATCACCCCCTCTGGTAGGAAACTGCTATTGCAGGTGACTTACGAAAAAAACAATACGGCAGTTTTGTTTTATTTTATATTGCGATTCGTGAACATTGTGCTGTGAATCGCTGATCCTGTGTCCGCTACATGAGATCAGAACACACTACGAAGCTGATAATAGCTAGCTAAAAAGCAAAGATTGTCGAAGGACTAAAGGCCTCAGCATACTTAAAGTGGTGATGACAAAACCATCCTTGTGATCTTTAGAAGCTCACATACTCCCTTCACACACTTACAATTAATGAGTAAAAGTAAAAGAAGGAACAGATCTCTTCGAGGATTTGAGCCACGGATGCTTTGTGCCAAACCCCATCACACTGACATGCCTTCTTCCTCTCAAACTCAAGACCTAAAGGGAAAACGATGGTAAAGCAGCGGCTCTTCATCTGGACAGACGAAGAGCCAGCTTTCAACACTGCCGTGGAAAAAAGAGAACTTTTGTTGAAAAAAAAAAACCAACAACAAACCCGTTTCGATTATTGACTTCAGCTGTGAAAACTCCTCACAGTTGGAGGGAAACACATTACCATCGAATTATTTACACTTTAGAGGAAGAGATTTATTTTAGAGAGAGAAAGAGAACAAAAATACACTTTGATGAAGAAAAACATGGAGTCTCACTGAGGTGAAACATAACGAACAAAGATATAAAACCTCAAAGGTACAATAAAGATTTTATACTCACATTGCTGAATCAAACATTGTGCATTTATTAATCTGGCAGATACTTTCATAAAAGGGACTTACAGATGAGGCAGAATCCCTTCCAAGCATACAGCCAAGAGTCGAGGGTCTTGTTCGAGAGGAAATGAACTCACAACATTCTGGAACAGGACTTTTAGCATTAGCACTCAGCTAGCCCTTGGAACCTTCTAGCACCATGTTTATTCTATTTCTTACCTTTGTATCTTGTTACTTTTAGTGACCTTTTACCTTGTTATCATGTTATAACCAGTACAATATTAACTCTAGAACCGTTTACATTGTTACCTTGTCATTCTAATACCATGTTACTTCTAGTACTATGTTACAGTACACCTAGTACCTTGTCACTTCCTTGTAACACTTCCAGAACTTTTTATCATTGGTACTTTTTTTAATACCTGGTAAATGATTACATTGATATCATGTTACTTTCAGTGCCATGCTAATTAAAGGGCTACGTTGACTTGTTAATTGTAGGATCGTATAAATTACGGTACTATGTACCTCGCCAGTCTAGCACTATGTTACTCTGTTACTTTTAACATCCATCCATCCATTTTTTTATTGCTTAACTTACACAGGGTCCCAGAGGAGTTGGGACACAAGGCAGGGTGCCAACACAATTGCACACACACACACACTCACACACTACAGACAATTTAGAGATGCCAATCAGGCTACAATGCATGTCTTTGGACCTGGGGAGGAACCCGGAGTACCCGGAGGAAACCCCCGGAGCACAGGGAGAACATGTAAACTCTGCTACATAGGGTCGGAGGTGGGAATTCAACCCCTACCCCAGAGGTTCTAGCAGTTTCTGGTACCATTTATTATTGGCCGCTACCTCTACCTACATCCCTTACTTTGTAACTTATTATGTTGTTTATTCTCATACCTCTACTAAATTACTTTTTTACTTCTAGAACCATGTTCCCTTTACTCTCACTCCTTTGGTAGCTTCTAGTACCGTCTTTATTCTAGAACTTTCTATATCTTTTTATAGTGTTACTTCTATTCCCATGTTATTTCTCATACCACCTATTACCATGTCACATCGAGCACACTATGTCATGCATACCTTGTTATTTGTTACATCTAGTAACTTTAGTAAACTTTGTTATTTACAGTACCTTAGTTCTTCCACGTCTTAGAACCTTAGCTTTATAACAACAATCCCAAATGCAAATACAGAAGAGCATGCAGCTGGGGTTCAGATCCTCCTTGAAGAGCATTACTCCTCAAATAAATTAATAAATACAAGGAAAGCGTCTAAATGTTCTTTCTCAAATATTATTCACAGACGGTAGTTACGACTAACACACTCCTATGGGCTATTCCTCTAATGAATTATGCAGGCTAATGAGCAGCCTTCTGGCTGTACACACAGTCCAAAAACGAGAACGCAGTTTCGAATGACTTATGATGCAAGTGAGATTGTTACCATAGGAACTGGAAGACGTCGAATCCCTTACTGCACAAGCAATGCGGCATAAGCGGTGTTCACCGTTGTGTCTCTCTTTTTTCCTGATTCTCCTTTTTCTATCTTGTCTTTTCCCCCCTCGGTACTGTGTCTGTCTTGGTACGCTGCCCGAAGTGCATTACAAAATTTTTCTTAAAGCATAAAAAAGCTTTTATCTTTTATGATAAAATTTTTAGGACACGGATATCAAACTAATGGAGATAACTGCCATGGTTCTCTTGTTTGTGTTATGTTTTGACCCAGACCAGCTCCAGGTTCTCCTGGTCCATGCTACGTGATTAGTTCTTAGCACCTAAATGTGGGGATTATTCCTATGTTAGGTGCAGTACCTTGGTAGTTTCTAGAATGTTTCACCTTGGTCCCGTGCTAATTCTAGTCCTATGTTACTTTGTTACTTCTAGTATTGCTGCCTTACATTAACACGTAGAAACGTATAGTATCTTGCTCATTGTAGTAGGATTTACCATAGTATTACTGGTAGTAAGGTTTACCAAGGAACCTTGTTATTTTACGAACCTTGTAACTTATTACCTGCCTATCATGTTACTTCTAATACCTTGATAATTTGTTACTTCTCACTGTCTTGAATTGTTACTTATAGTATCTTGCTAATTGTAAGTACAATTTACCATTCGACTAGTACATTGTTTATTAATATCTGGTTAATTGTAGTACCATCCATCCATCCATCCATCTTCTATACCGCTTATCCTTTTCAGGGTCACGGGGAACCTGGAGCCTATCCCAGGGAGCATCGGGCACAAGGCGGGGTACACCCTGGACAGAGTGCCAGTCCATCGCAGGGCACAATCACATACACATTAACTGTAGTACCATTTACTACTATACTAGTACACTGTTTTCTGAGAACTTTTTATATAGGTACCTTGTTCCTTTTAGAATCTTGTAACTTACCTTGTAAATTACCCGGATATAAGGTTACTTCTAATACATAATAATAATAGTAATAATAATAATAATAATAATAATAATAATAATAATAATAATTAATTCTAGTATGTTACCTTGTTAATTCTAGTGCTTTTTTACTTCTACCACCATGTTGAATTGTTACTTATAGTATCTTGTTAATTGTAGTATCATTTACCATGCTGCTAGTACACTGCTTCGTCTAGATCAGTTTACCTAGTTACCTTGTTACTTTTAGAATCGTGTACCTTATTACGTGGTTATCATGCTACTTCTAATACCAAATTCATTCTCGTTTTACCTCATTAATTCTGGTTCTTGGTTACCACCATGTTGCCTTATTACTTGTAGTATACTGCTAATTGTTGTACCATTTACCATGCTGCTAGCTCACTGCTTCTTCCAGAACTTTTTACTCTGGTATATATATAGTACCTTGTTACTTTTGGTACCTTGTTACTTATGACTACTAATAGTTTTACTTCTAATTCTATTTTAATTCTAGTACCTATTACCTTGTTATATCTAGTACATTGTTACTTGTTTACCTTGTTGCCTTGGTAGCTTACAGTGCATTACGTTTAGTAACTTGCAACGTACGACCATGCTATTGTGTTACTTCTCAAACCTGTTTAACCTAGTACCATGTTAGTTCAAGTACCAGTTACATTGATATTTCTACTACTGGTACTTCTAGTATTGTACTAACTGTAGTACTGTTTAAGCTGTTACTTAAAGTACCTTAGTAGCTTATTTGTACCCTATTAATTCCAGAACTTTTAACCTTTGTACCTTATTAGTACTGATTACCTTGTTAACATTTTACTTGTAGTATTGTGTTCCTTGTAGCACTATATACTTTGTGACTTCTAGTACCATATGTTATGTCATTATCAGCATAATGTTGCCTTGTTACTTCTAGCACTTTTTAGTTTAGTACCTTGTCACTTCTCACACATTTGTACCTCAAGTACATAGTTACGCTACGTCGTAGGTTTACTTGTTATTACGTTGTTATTAGCAGTAGCTTGTTAACATAACAATTTACACTGCTAATTATAGTGTTGTTTATTTTGTTTCCTTGCTAGAATATATACATATATATATATATATATATATATATATATATATATATATATATATATATATATATATATATATATATATATATATACACACACTCTGGCTCCAGTGAAATACAGTGACACAGAGGAAATACTCATATAACAATATACCGCATACACTTTGTGATTTGTCTGATAGTGTGTGTGTGTGTGTATGCGTGTGTGTGAGATGGGGATTGTTTGTGACAATATTCCCTTGGTATGAAAGTTAAAAATGGCCGTCGCTGACCCAGTAAGCTCATCAGTTCCTTTGGTCTCCGTGAGCAGAAGAGAGCTTTACCTTACTAATATCTCATGGGGCCACACACATCAACTCCCCACTGGATAAATCCTGCCTTGTGTTACTGTGTTAGTGTGTGTGTGTGTGTGTGTTATGTGTGTGTGTGTGTGTTCGTTCCAGTGCTTGGCCTGAGAGACCCTCACGTTTTCTATCTGCCTTTTTAACATTTGGATATTGACATATTTTAAGAAGAAGCTCTTATGCATTTTTATAGATTCTCGTGCAACTGTAGCATCGATAAGACTTGGCAAATGTTCTTGGATGCTGTATTTGTGGTGTCTCTGATATCCAACCTGCTCATTTCACTGATGTCAGAAGGTTAACAGCTTTTCATAAGATCCTTCTTCCGATAACGGCCACTTCCCGAAGAGTGCTGCCTGAAATACAATGCCTTTGGAGATTTTTTTTTTTTTCTGATTTCAGCAGGTTGAGATCACGGTCAAGGCAAACTGCAGACAGTATAAAGATTTTTCTCCTACTTTTTTTTTTCGTTGTTGTCCGAGTTTTCCACGGAGACTAGCTGGCTATTTTGAGTCTTAGTTTAATTAAATGAGTCTAGAACTAACCTGATTAGCCTCTTGTTGATTTTAACAAGATAATACTGTCTTACTGAGCTACAGCTATACTTTGAACAAAACTTTAAAGAGATTCTTGGTATATAATTTAAGTTTAAAAAAATAAAAATAAATAAAGAATTACAGCATGATCATCGCATATGTCTTATTTGAATTCGGACATCTGGACTTTCCCCCCTTTTGTATATATGTATAATCATAATTCTTCAAAAGTTCTTCAGTGTCTATTTAAGCACAATATTAATGAATAAAATAGACGTATTAATGAAACCTCAAAATACAAATCAATATTCTTTATTCCACATACATGTATTTTTTCTTCTTAGTTTTTTTTTTTTTTTCTTTGAACTCTTTACAATCTAAATGATTCAACAACAAAATGAGAAACTACCACGAGAAAGCCCAAATTTTGTTAATTGTGGACAAAAATAATGATTAAAAATAAAAGAAAGAAAAGAAGAATTCAGATGATTACACTGTGGATGAGGACATGGACTTTGTCATCGGGTTAGCGTAAAAGAAGAGTAACAGAAAGACAAAATTAGGACAGAAAACCAAGTCCATGTACAAACGTAAACAAATGCAAGAATGTAGATTAAAAAGTCATTACACTGAGTCGGCAGTTTTTTTAGTTTCTAGATATCTAATAAACACTCAACTCAGTGTGTGTATATACTGTGTTTATACACTGAGGTGAGAATTTATTAGATACACCAATGCAGCCACTAATAAAATGGCAACTCACTGTATGTTTTTTTTTTCAATTACTTTTAAATATCCACTTATTCACCTTGTATTATGCAGTTTGAATTCAATGGGCTTTTTTCTTTGAATAATGTCTTTGATATATTTTTAACATTTTTCATTATTATAAACAAATATAGTATTACTGTATAATTTGGGGTTAGATCAACAGCACACACATTCTTCGGGTTAACGTTTGAAAGCCTCCCAAGCCCTTTGTCCTCGGTTCACGAACAGTTTCAAGAGTGGGCCATGGGTAATCCGACAGCAAGAGGAATGGCAGAACTGGCTGACCTTGCATCTTGTGAATATTGCAAATAATAGAAAGTGACTTACATGTTAACATACACATACATAATTAAGTATTACGTACATATATGCGGTGCAGTGGAGAAGGGAAACAGTTTTATGGTTCGTCGGGCTGTAGAAGTGAGAAGGCCAAATTTTGCGAGCCAACAAATAAGGGTAATACTTGAATTTTACAAATCTGTCCTATACACAATTTTTCTTTTTTTTTTTTTAAAAAGTGTCTTTGAATGCATCCTCTTACTAAGAGGGATTCATAGAAATTGAAAATAGTTCATTATTGACACATACTTTCACATATTTTCCTCCTGTTAGAGTTCAGGAAAACATCCGCATGGGTGTTGTGTCGAGGGCACGTGTATATCCTGACATGGCCGGTCCCATCAATGGGTCTGTGTGCATAAATTCCCACTGGTATCGCATTAAATCCACTTAAATCATTTTCATGTTAAAGCGTCGAGGGCCAGAGGTCTGTTCTGCTTCCTCAGGCGAGGCCCCGTTGGACTTGGAGCGTGGCACATACTCTATATCAATGTTGTTTTTGTGCTTTCCTTTGCCCCGACTCCATACAAACAGGAGCAGAAAACAGAACAGGACGACTCCAAGGAATGTGAAACAACCCATGGCTGTAGAAACAAGGATGGTCTTTAGGTCCAGGCCAAAGGTTGTGTTGGGGGTATTGGTGCTGTTGGCAGTAGTACTGTTAGGATCTATGTAGTACTGGGTCCTATTAGCATAGAGTGAGCCCAGACTCTTGACGGCCAAGGACACCATGAGCGTGTCATTTCCAGCTGTGTTAGAGGCCACGCATACATACACACCACCATCTTGAAGCTCCACTGCCTTGATATAGAGTGAGCCATTGTTGTGCACCATTACTCTTCCATGACTCCTGTTGGTCAGATGTCTTCTGCGTGGTGTGACCCAGGAAATGGTGGGTCGAGGAGTCCCCTCGGCACTGCAGTGTAGCTGGGCAGGCTGCCCTTCCTCTACCGACACCAGCTGTGTCCGGTTCTCTCGGATCTTGGGCTTGGTGCAGGTCATGTAGTAGGACAACAGGGTTTCCTTGACCTCCTTGAAAGGGCGCCCGCGGATTCCCTCAGGAGTATTGCATTCAGGTTGCTCTTCTCCAAATGAGATTGAGTGCTGCTTCTGCAGCAGCCACATGAGCCGGCAGTCACACACAAGAGGATTGTCATTGATGAGCAACACTTCCAGAGACTGTGGAGCATGGAAAACACCTTTCTCCAAAGTGTCCAGCCTGTTATGGGACACGTCAAGAAGTCTGAGCCAACGTAGACCCTGGAATGCATAGGGCTCCACAGACACCAGCTGGGCTGCTGCTAATCTCAGCTCACGGAGACGCACCAGGTCCTGCAGAAGACCTCCTTCCACAGTGCGGATGTGGCTGTGGGACAGGTTCAGGTGCGTGAGGTAAGGCATGTGGCGCAGGGCTTGGTACGGGAATGTGGACAGATTGGTGTTGGTGACAGAAAGTGTGGTGAGGTTGAGGCCATGCAAAGTGTTGGCTGGGAAAACATCCAGTGAAGGCCAGTTGTCAATCTCCAGGTGGCGCAGGCGGAATAGTTTCTTGAAAGAGTAAGGTTGGAGGCTGCTGATGCTGAGGTAGCGCATATGCAAGCTCACCAAGTTGTGAAGGTGGGACAGGGCATCTGTTGGCACCATGGTCAGATTACAGCGCTCCAGTGTTAGACTCTCCAGTGAAATCAGGCCATTGAACGCTCGGTGTGAGATATACACCAGCTCATTGTCCCCTACGTCTAATGACTTGAGATTATGCAAATCCTGGAACATGTAATCGACCAGGATGACGATCTTATTGTCACTAATGTCGAGCGTGGTGAGGTTTGAAAGCCCGGTGAATACGCCCAGTGACAGGAGCTTGATGCGGTTGCTCTTCAAACTGAGCGAGTGTAAACTAGAGAGTAAGTTGAAAGCGCCTGGTTCTACGTAGGCAATGATATTGCCACTCAGATCCAGCTCTTCAATGTGTGGGTAGACAGAGAAGTCATCTGGATTGATGGCCTGGATGCGGTTCTTGCTCAGGTCCAGGATACGCGTTTCAATGGGAATGCCGTCTGGTATAGTCGGGTAACGTTTCCTATGGCAGATGACGGAGCGACTTTGGGCAGAGCACTCACAGCGGGAAGGGCAGGCAAGGGCAGAGCCTAAGAAGATGGCCACCAGGGCCAGTCCCAGCAGTGGCTGCCAGCAAGATATAGCTGTGTGCAACATGACTCGACTCAGGCAGTCCACCATTCTGTCACGGCTCTACAGAAGGAGACAGAGAAGAGAAATAATCAAATTTAGTGCACAGAAAATGTAATAATGCACACCAGATAAAGTAGAACATCAGGATTTTCTGCTAGCCATCATGAAGCATTCTTTTAAAACATGCTACATGTCTTTGAGCTAAACTGCTGGCTGCTAAAACAAAGAAAACGGTTATCTCTCTTACATAAAGACCCTGTTGGCACAGCTCCAGATGCATGCTCATACAATGAAATTTAAGCAACTTGTATTTCCACAAAGGACCGAGTTCACGTCAGACGCACACAAACACAAATGAACAGCCTCAGATCTTGCCCATGGGGTCACTCTGTATGTACATGGTTTGATTCATGCTTCTGCGTGAATTCACAGCCATGGGTTTTATTCTCAGTCTGCTCCGAATACATGAAGATGGAAATTAGTGCACTCATGCATCAGCATGACTAGATCTGATTCCTTCATCTAATAGAAAGATGCTTATGTAATATTCCTGTAATATCACGCTCCTTGAATCACAGCAGGACATCAGGTCTTTGGACACTCAAACTTTCCGCTGTCAAGTGAACACTACAGAATCGCTGGACTGTTCATACCACACAATGCTATCACTTGCGATGTGTTGTTTTGTGGATGTAGGTTGGCGTGTACACTAAATGAACGATCGCAGACAAGGATCACAGATCGCACAAGCTTTCACCATGGAGAGATCCCTGATGAATCTTGCATTCCCATGAAAATAAACAAGGGAGCTGTCTATTTTGTACAGAAACAAGAAAAAAAGGGATATAAGAAAAAAAATGTACAAGAGGGATCAGTTGGGGAGATGTGGGCAGCAAAGTTCTTCTGTTCTACAAAGAGAACTCGGGGTATAGTGTGTATCACCAGAGATCATGTAATGTTTGCTTTTATTTTTGCTCTTCCTAACAGTGATTTGGTTTTGACATGTGGAATAACATCTTGTAGTCATTCACAGTATTTAGTAATTCAGTAATTATTGTAGGAAACCATGGCTAGAGTCACGTGGAGTGCTTTTGGCATAAGAGTAACTAAGGATGATATAAGTTGGAAGAGCTTGTAAGGCAACAATAACTTGATGAAAATAACTCCAGTCTCATGGCTGTACCTTTAATAAAGCTGTATTAAAATCTTATAACTTGGAGCTATTTCTAAATTGAATGCAATTCAGTCTGTTGCTTTGAAGTCGTACAAATATCTCGGAAGGGTTAGGGCTGTATTCACTGACGAAATATTTTCGTATCCCGTAAAAAGCTCAGCGTGTGGTGCTGTTATAATACAATAATCATCGACAGGGTGGTGTGATGAAGCAGTGTTATTGGTACTATAGCAGTGATGGCTTGATGGTTAAGGCTCTGGGTTACTGAGCCAAAGGTCAAGGGTTCAAGCCCCTGCAGTGCCAGGCTCTGGGTTACTGGGTGGATGTTTGAGGGTTCAAGCCCCAGCACTGCCAAGCTGCCACTGTTGGGCCCTTGAGCAAGGCCCTTAACCCTTTCCGCTCCAGGGGGGCGCTGTATCATGGCTTTTTATTCAGAATGACACATCATACTTTTTTTTACTACTATTATAAATTGCTAATTAGTTTTTTTTTTCACGTTCCCAAGTCCTTTCCCGGGTCTGACTACTGATTTCGAGTCACATATCTTGCATAATGTGCATAATGGAACTGTTAATGTTATATCCAGCGATTTTAGGCAGCTAAATCTAGCTGAAACTTCAAAACAACCCCTCATTACAGCAGAATGTGTGTCTCCAAATCCACCTGAATGCTTGTGCGAGAGGCAGAGCTTTCTAAACCGACAGGTAACATGACTGACAGACAAGTCGGGTGGTTAGATGTTCGATGTACTGTAGCCTGGTGCCTCACATCATCTTTTTCTCTCCCTCCACAGACACCAGAGATTCTACCCCGAGCAGATATTTTATTCAAGCTCACATTGGAACACGAGGAAAACTTACTAAAAAGTGTGATATTAGCGTACCTTTGAAATTCTCGCAAAATGAAGACAAATATTCCGTAATTCAATTCTAAAATTTCAAGAAAAACCGTGGGTTCGATCAGCAGAATGAGGATAAAGGAGCTTCATATTCCTAAGGCTAAACACACACACACACACACACACACACACACACACACACACACACGGTTATGAACAGCATCGGATATTTCACCAAGTCTAATTTTCATCATGCTGCAGAATAAAACTTGATCTGTCAGAATACAGAAGAATGAAAGCACCAGACGTTCTGCAGCGACTAAATTCGTTCGACTGGGATTTATTTCGACTCTTGTGTAGTTAAAATAGAACGTAAGTCGATCTGTCAACTCTTCGTTCGTTAGGTTTCCTACTGGAGCTACAAGGCTAATTTAGCATGGTGCATTAAATCTGCATGGGTAAATTATAACGCACGGCAAGGCGCTAGGTTTAATTTTACAAAGAAAAATGTGTGACTAGGCTGCTGAGGCAACGGCTGCTATTACAGAAGTAGCATAAGAAGTCCCATAACATTACGTGTAGCTACACACAGATAAAAATGGTCATTATTTTAAATCAATAGAAAAATCTTCATTGTGGACAGATTGCTGTGGTGACTTTGTTTCAATACACAGTGATTAGTGTCAGTGATTAGTTTCCTGTAACAGCGTGGCATTTTACTTCTCCTCACCGAGCACTGTTTTGACACAGCCGTAATGACGTGAATAAATAAAGCCCGTTTTCCATCAAGTTTCATATGAAATTCATTATTATTTTATAATAAAAAAAATCAACTGCTAAGTACACACGCACACGCACACACACAGACACAAACACACACACAAACACACACGCAGCCTCAACAACTCATCTTGTGTCGCATACTTCTCTAAATTTATCCAAGCAGTGAAATAAACAAAAAGCATATACTTTAATTATGACTTTCAAAGTAGTCCCATTAGAGTTTTGTTTATTAGAATGGCTTCTGAGGACCTTTACAGTGGATTGGTTCTCTCAGGTGACCAATCTGGAAAAAAAAAAAAACCTGTGGGCGGGGTCATAGCAATTTTTAATGCGCTGGAGGCAAATGTCACTAATGCAGTGCTTAATAGCCATTTCGATAAATAATACTTCATTCTTATAGGATGAGACGTGTCATTTTCCTCCCATGTAAACACTAAATCTTGGACTTTAAAATTCTCCATCAATAATAAAGAAGTCTGTTAAGTTCTGGTCTGTAAAGTAAGGTCCATTAAGGAACTTTCAACATGGTAAATTAGCTTGTTAAGATTTGTAATCAGCTTGTTAATTTAGCGAGCTAGTTAAGTTTTGTAAATTAGCTTGTAAAATTAGCTAGCTAGTTAAGTTTTGTAAATTAGCTTGTAAATTTAGCGAGCTAGTTAAGTTTTGTAATCTAGCTTCTTAAATTAGCTAGCTAGTTAAGTTTTGTAAATTAGCTTGTAAATTTAGCGAGCTAGTTAAGTTTTGTAAATTAGCTTGTAAATTTAGCGAGCTAGTTAAGTTTTGTAATCAGCTTGTTAAATTAGCTAGCTAGTTAAGTTTTATAAATTAGCTTGTAAATTTAGCGAGCTAGTTAAGTTTTGTAATCTAGCTTGTTAAATTAACTAGCTAGTTAAATTTTGTAAATTAGCTTGTAAAATTAGCTAGCAAGTTAAGTTGAATAAATTAGCTTGTAAAATTAACAAGCTCGTTAAGTTTTGTAATCTGGCTTGTTAAATTAGCTAGCTAGTTAAGTTTTGTAAATTAGCTTGTAAAATTAGCTAGCAAGTTAAGTTGAATAAATTAGCTTGTAAAATTAACAAGCTCGTTAAGTTTTGTAATCTGGCTTGTTAAATTAGCTAGCTAGTTAAGTTTGATAAGCTTGTAAAATTACTGTAAAGCTTGTAGAAGTGTATAGCTTGAAAAAGTGACTTAGCATTAATTCCAAAAAGTTCATTAACATTAGCTAACCAGCAAGCCAAATGCTAGTTTTGTCTGATTTAGCAGAACATTTCCCTGACGACTGACTGCTTAGCGGGCGAGCCAATCATGCAAAATTGGAGAAAATCAGAGAGGCTGGTGAGGGAATGACTGTTTATAGCTGCTATAATGTAAATGAGAACAGGGACTAACTTGTTTGTTGGATGTTCCATGACATTAAGCAGATAAAAAATATATATATATTATGGCACATCACTCTTAATGTCATTCAAAACGAACTGTAATTGTTATAAGAAAATAGCTCTGGGGTGGTGCAGTAACTCCGCTTCAGCATACCGTCCCATT
The DNA here is from genome assembly GCF_023375685.1 of Ictalurus furcatus. Taxonomy (NCBI): domain Eukaryota; kingdom Metazoa; phylum Chordata; class Actinopteri; order Siluriformes; family Ictaluridae; genus Ictalurus; species Ictalurus furcatus. Next base: position 30,134,817 of record NC_071262.1, on the reverse strand, counting down.
ACTGATTATTTTCCTAAAACAGCACGACACCGAGTGTTTTATTCTTTACATCATCACAAAGTCAAATTGTGTTTATAGTTAGCACTTAACATGTGAACGCTCGATGAAGGGCAATGTTGTTTTAATAGTTTTTATTTGTATTCTTTAGAATGTATTGATATTCATATATACAGTGTAGAGTGTGCAAGGAGAAGCCTTTGGTCTGTAGATATAAAATGATAATGTGTAATAATGCACAATCCGAGTTATTGACTCAGACACACTCACTCGGCTTCACTCCAGTCTATAAATGTTTATCACTGTACTCCATTTAACAGTGCACGCCCCTTAATGATGAATTAAAAGAGAAAATAAACACAAGGCAATAAAACAGCGATATAAGAGATAGCCCTTTTATTTTACTGTACAATATTTCACAGATGAGTTGTGCACTTTAGTCTGGAGGGTCACATGCTTTTTTTTTTCTTTCCCTTGGACTTAAAGTGAGGAGAAAATGCACATCACAGAAATTTCACGATTGAGGAGGTTTCATGATTGTCTTGCCACACTAGTGATGTTAGTGAGAGTGAGGTCATCTGGGTTCAACGAAGTCCATGCAGTAATATGCAGTAATCAGCAGTAAAGCTTAAAAAAACTTGTTCTTTTCTCATGAAGCGCCATGCTGAGTCACATGATCACATGAGTCACTAAAGTCAATCATAAATAAAGCACAAGTTCCTTTATATACACAATAATAGGCCATTTTATTAGGTATATATTATATATAGGTGACGCTGTAAGTGTACAGTTATTGACTGTTTCTCATTTATTATTAACACACAATTTAACACACAGTTCCTCTAACACATGGTTCCTCTAACACAGTTCCTCTAACACACGGTTCCTCAAACACACAGTTCCTCTAACACATGGTTCCTCTAACACACAGTTCCTCTAACACACAGTTACTCTAAGACACGGTTACTCTAACACACAGTTCCTCTAACACACAGTTACTCTAAGACACGGTTACTCTAACACACGGTTACTCCAATGCTTGATTCCTTTAACCTTCAGTTTCTTTAACACTTGGTTCCACCAATACATGGTGTTTTCAGCACATTTCCTCCAACCTACAGTTTCTGTAACACATAATTTCTCCAACACACAGCTCCCTGAACACACAATTTCTCTAACAAATAGATCCTCGAACGCACTGTTCCAACAACATGTTTCCTCCAACACATAGTTCCTCCAACGCACAGTTCCTCTAACACACAGTTCCTCTAAGACACAGTTCTTTCAACACAGTTCCCCCAACACACGGTTCATCCAACACACAGTTCCTCTAAGACACAGTTCTTCTAACACAGTTCCTCTAAGACACAGTTCTTCCAACACAGTTCCCCCAACACACGGTTCATCCAACACACAGTTCCTCTAAGACACAGTTCTTCCAACACGCAGTTCCTCTAAGACACAGTTCTTCCAACACGCAGTTCCTCTAAGACACAGTTCTTCCAACATGCAGTTCCTCTAAGACACAGTTCTTCCAACATGCAGTTCCTCTAAGACACAGTTCTTCTAACACAGTTCCTCTAATGCATGGTTCTTCCAGCACACAGTTCCTCTAAGACACGGTTCTTCTAACACAGTTCCTCTAAAACCCGGTTCGCCCAACACACCTTTCCTCTAACACTACGTTCTTCCAACACGTGACTCCTCATTGTATTGACACAGCTCCTGTTGATCTATCCATGGAAAGGGACCAGCCTAAATCATTAAAGGTTCTTTGGTTGTCCCTTTGGCGGAACCAATTAACATTCTGTGTAGAGTCGATTCAGAGTCAAATTGATTTCTTGATAGAGTTCAAGTGGAAGCGGAGGCCACACACTCTTGGAGTAGTGTGATTGCTGTGTGCCGACGGAACCATACTGAGTGGGAGAACACAGCATGTGGTGCGACATCAATGACGGCTTATTGGTTAAAAGTGATCAGAAGGTTGTGAACTCAGATCCCATCGTTGCCTCCCTGCAAGTTAGTCTCATAACCTTCATCTGATTTAGATAAAAGCTTCAGCAAAATACAGTTGCAATCAAAATGATTCACCCCCCAGTGCAAATCAGGTTTATTGTCAAAATGTACAGACTTTCAGATGTTTGCAACGAACAAATCAAACAAAAGCGTGTGAAGCACAACGAATCCTTCAAGTGGTTTCCCCAAATTCAATTGAAAATGCAACTTATGATGATTTCTCCAGTCTCAAAATTATTCAACTTCCTGAATAGATATAGAATCCCTCACACCAGCACAGATATGCAGAACAGGTGTTGTCTCAAACACACCTGATGCAATTAATCAAGGGCTTCATTAGCTGCACCAGGTGTGCTTGAGTTGGAACACATGAAATACCTGAACTGGCTAGACGCAGAAAATATATGAAATACCTGGACGGGGCAGAAAAAGGAAGCTATCGACGGCTCCAAGCAGATTTGTGAGAAGGCAGGTTGTGAAAAACCCTCGAGTGACTGTAAAAGACCTGCAGCAAGACCTGGTGTAACAGGCACTGAGGTTTCAGTGAGCACAGTAAGGAGCATACTAAACACAGAAGGTTTCCCTGCCAGAACTCCAAGACGTTCACCACTACTGACCCAAAAGCACAAGAAAAGTCGCTCAAAATCATATAAATAATCCACAGAAGTTTTGAGATTCTGTTCTGTGGAATGAAGAACTCTGTCCACAGTCGAGCATGGTGGAGGCTCGGTGATGCTCTGGGGCTGCTTTGCATCCTCTGGCACTGGAAACCTGCAGCGTGTGGAAGGCGAGATGGATTCATTGAAGTATCAGGAAATCCTAGAAGAAAACGTCATTCCGTCTGTGAGGAAGCTGAAGCTTGGGAGTCATTGAACCTTCCAACAGGACAATGATCCCAAGCATACCTCAAACTCCACCAAGGCTTGGTTGTAGAAGAAGTCGTGGAAGATTCTACAGGGCCATCACGGTCACATGACTTGAAGCCCATAGAAAATCTCTGGTGGGGTTTGAAGTAGGCGGTTGCAGCACACAAACCCAAGAATATTACTGAACTGGAGGACAATGCTCATGAGGAACGGGAGAAGATTCCTCAGGAACGCTGCAGAAGATCTGCATCTCGTTTGCAGCAGGTCATAACAGCAAAAGGAGCTCTACTGAGTACTAAAGATGCTCGCCATGAAGGGGGTGAATAATTTTCAGACTGGAGAAATCATTATAAGTTGCATTTTCAGTTGAATTTGGGGAAACCGCTTGAAGCATTCGTTGTGTCGAACTATTTCAGTGGCTTTTGTTAGATGTGTTCATCGCAAACAGCTGAAAGTCTGTACATTTCGACAATAAACCTGATTTGCAATGGGGGGGGTGAATAATTTTGATTGCAACTGTATTTTAGTCAGTTATAATTCCATAATTTTGTGTCCTTGTTCTTGAACACAAGCACACAGATGGTTCAAAGCAATTTTTTTTTCCCCTCATAGTGCTGGACCTTGTTTCACCTTTAACTGTGAATACGGTTATTCAGAGCACTGTGGTTAAGGGACTGTAGTTGCCTGGATACGAGCGTGGCCGTGTATTTCGCGAGTGTATTGATTGTAGCCATCTGTGAGAGGTTTTAGCGTGGAGCGCTTTGGATGCTCATCAAATTCCTTTTTAGAACACATGAAAAAAAGTACAGAATATTTTATTTATTAAAAAAAGGTGAATAAGACAACCTCATTTTCATCCCTGACCCCGTTCCCCGATCCTCCTTCCACCAAGGCTGGTACATGATAACCTTGGAAAATGTACAATTTTTATATTCTACAAATTAAATTCAGAAAAAATAAGACGATGCTGCCTGAAATGGAGTGCAGAACCTGACCTTCATCAATGCTCATAAATGTCAAGCGTTCCTATCTTCCCGAGCTGATTGTTTACTTCTTTATTGCTCACATTCATGTGCTGTCAACCAACCAAAATGCCACACAACTATCTAAACACTTCTAAAACTCTCGACGCAGGCTACGCTTATCCGTCAGACGCCCGGGACGTCATAGAGCTCCTGCCCCAACCGGCTTCTACGCTTTGTGGGTTAAAATAGAGCTTAGCACTGTTCCCGAACCTCTCTGCCATTTTCGCTCAGCCGGTGTTGGGCTTTAGATAACGAACGCAGCCCCTGTGCAATCAAACAACAAAAGCTGTTCTGTGAAATCGGAGAAACCCGTATCTCCACACCAAGGTTCTCTGGTTTTGTTTGATGTGACTCTGCAGCACTCGGCACTTCATCTGGACAGTGTTACACTCCTGGATGTGTTTTGTTTACTCTGCAATGAAGAAAATTCACTTTGAGAGCAACTCAGCAATCCAGCCATGACCGGATGGAATAAAATCATGCTAATGAGATGGGATTAATCATCTGGAAATAAAACAGACCAGAGCACAGAGCTCTGTCAATGGTCACTCACTGAACATCAGCAGCACGGCCTCGAGATCCAAGCTGTGGCCGTTCAGCAACTAAAACTGAAATCATAATCACAACACTAAATGTAATAAAAATCAATTGAGTGTACGCATATGGAAGTTTACAGTTCTGGATTTAGCATCCCACTAACCGAGCAGTAAATGAATAGCCGAATAAAAGGTCTCGGTCAGTCATGAAACTCATAATACCAGAGCTATCGTCTACGACATAAAAAGAAATGAGGCAGATTTGATGTGTGTAAAGGTGCAGCGGATTGAAGAGGCCGATAAGCAAAGGAAGGCGTAGTAAATAGGTTTATTGTTGTGTTACAGTGTTCGAAGCATGGGCGAAAAGGTGATAATAAACACCTATCTGAGTGGACACATGGACTATAAACTGGAACAGACTCTGTTTTTATCCCCAAATGACAGAATAAACTCCTTATCCCTGAATGTCGAGGGTGTATAAGTGGTAGCTCGGTGGTGAAGATGCTGGACTACTGATCAGAAAGTCATAAGCTCAAATCCCAGCACTGCCAAGCTACCACTGCTGGCCCCTTGAGCGAGGCCCTTAACCCTCAACTGCTCAGGTGTATAAATGAAATAAATGTAAGTCGCACCGGATGAGGTATGTAGCCTTATGAACCCTTCCGTTACCTAAATCATTCAAACTACAAAGCATGATGTCCGAATGTAATTCTGCTTATCATTATTCAATTTTATGTCAGAATCTATCAACTGACTCAGGTGTAACGGTCTATGTAGGTTCATGCCACTTCATAAACCCTTCCGGAGTCTGTTTATGAAGATGTCATGTAGTCTTATGAACTCTATTGTCATTAGGTAAAGTGTTACACAACTTTATGCCAATTAAAATCTGCCACTTGACATAAATGTTGCTGCTGATATACTGTAGGTTTATGTCACTTGTCCAGAAGGGTTTATGTGGCCTTATGAACCCTGCCATTAGATGAAGTGCGACAGCACGGATGAATACATTGTACAATATTTAAACGCTAGTTTATTTTAAAATCGATGGAAGTGTAAACAACGTCACCGGGAATGAAACTAAACTAAACATGAACTAAAACCGTCACGTCGAGTGAAAAACCGCTGCAGAGTTCTCAGGTCTTTATTACACAGCTGTCATTTAGTGCCCATTTCCTGCCTCTGTAGGTGCCATTAATGAGCCTTTATCACAGCTGTATGGTTTGTAATCTCCAGAACATTTGTACTTTGAGCACTTTGTGGCGTTAGAAGCCACATAAAAGCTCCTCGCACCTGTCAGATCAGGTAAAGACGTCTTTATTCAGCAGGCAAAGTAAGCTATCTCTGCTTTCTCATCAGCATAATTACGAGGGAAAATTATTAAATCATCACTTTATTTTAATGAGCCTCATATCGTCTAATGGCGCCACCCCAAAGGAAAGATGTAATTAACTGGCAGGTTAAAGCAGTGAAGGAGTGCGCCATTAACCTGCAGTGTTTTCAGCGACGGTGTGTTTTTAATCCAGTCGTAATGAGAAGTCAGGCTAGAATGATTTCACGGCTTATCGCTTATGAAGGAGCAGCTGCAGATGAAGGTTTAAGTTCGCTAATTGTAGCACGGTTCCTCTTTTGTTTTCTTATTGTACGGGTTCGAGGGCTAAGTACTTAATAAGGCAAGGTGTAGTGAGTTTAAATATAAATGTACAGCGTGTGCAAAACGCTTATTCATCATGCTGTGCTTATCACAAAAGACTTTGTTGGGATTTTTAAAATAATATTATAATGTAAAAAAAAAAAAAAAAACATTCAATATTTAAAAAAATAATATATATTTTATTATTCATAACTGTATAAATAGCTCGAGTCTCTGATTACAGTGCCTAATAATAATAAGTCTGAATTTATTTATTTATTTATTCATTTATTTATTATTTTGGAACTAGAAAGCTAGTCTCTTCCTACAGTGCCTAATAGTAATAAAAAAAAATACATAAAATATTTTACAAATTTAAAAAAGTATATATGTTTTTGATGCATTTATTTATTTATTTATGCATATCTATCTGTCTGTCAGTCTCTCTTTATCTCTCTCTCTCTCTCTCTCTCTCTCTCTGTCTATCTATCTATATTTATTTTATTACATATTATATTGTTTTTAGTTAAAAACCTTCAGTTTCTTTCTACATAGACCAGTAATAATAATAATAATAATAATAATAATAATAATAATAATAAAATATGTAAAAAGTCTTTCTCTTTTAATTTACTTGGGTGATTGATTGATTGATGTCATTGATTGAACCCAGCTGGCAGCTCAGCTATTTTATTATTATTATTATGATTATTATTATTATTATTACTATTATGTTTTCTTAATTTCTAAAGAATCAAATCGAGCGAGTATTTTACCTAAGCTTTTTTATTTCTCGAAACGCTTCACAGCACAGAGATGAAATTAAACCGGAAAAGTGTGAGAATCGAATTAATAGCAGTTTCACAGGGAGCGCGAGTGTATAAAGTGTTATACAGTGAACTCGCTCTCAATGCGAAACTGGCATTAATTAGACTGTTATTCAGTCTACACTCATTCAGTCCTAGAAATTCAGCCAGTAAATAAACTGCAATGTAGTGCATAATTATTGTGGTGTAAATTGATGTAAAAAGTACAACAGCAACAAAAAAACCCAACACGATTTAATTCAATTTACACTTCAGTCTAGACTCGTGAGGAAGAACGAAAGTGTTTCAGTGAGTGCTGGAGTGATGGACAGAGTCGTTCACTGAGAGACAGACGCATGAAAAACACAAATTCCTCTTTCTGTTCTTCTTCACTTCCTCTCTCTCTCTCTCTCTCTCTCTCTCTCTCTCTCTCTGTCTCCCTCTCTCCCTCTCTCTCTCTCTCTCTGTCTCCCTCTCTCTCTCTCTCTCTCTCTCTCTCTCTCTCTCTCTCTTTAACAGTTTTTGTCTGTGAGTATTTATTTAATGCGACGTAGCTTTAGGGAACGCTAATGCAACTTAGTCTAAGCTCTCGGGCGTATTTTATAATTAGACATGTCCGAATTAAACTCTAACAACCCCCGCAGTGAGGATCACAGACCTGAGAGACAAATAAAGTCAGTAAAGAGTATTTACATTTAATGTTTGTAAAACTAGTTAGTTCCTATTCCTATTCACTTATGTTATAACGGATATAATCAGTCATTCCCTCGCGAGACTCTCTTTTTTTCTCTCTGTTGAAGTTAATGAGACAAAAACTTCAACAAAAACCGCAAAAGAAGCATAAACTCCTCTGTCCTGAAAATGTCGGGAAACTTGAAGGGAACCCCGACTATGAAGACTTGTATGGCTTATTAGATTAACGCTGACATCCGCTATATAAATGCGCTGTACATAAACACTCTAGATGTCAGCTTTAAAAAAATAAATAATTAAATAAATAAATCCTTGCAGTCGTAGGCCGCCGTTGCCGTTTGTGTTGCAATTCATTCTGGGTCGTGACGTCAAATGATTGCAACGGTCTCGATTCTCCAGCGATATAAACATGTCTTCAGCCTTTTCTATTTGAACCCGAGAGTAATATAAGCGTGGAGGCTAATATAGAAGACCTTACTCACAATGTACATCAGAATGAGGACGATCAAAGAGGAGAGGAGGCGAGAGTGGCGCAAAATCCGTGGTGTCTGTGCGGAAACTGCACGTCTACGCCGCCCGAGAGTGTTTGTCGTTCAAGGTAAGCATACGGCTTAAACTAATCGTTTTATGATGAAACGTCTTCTAATATTATCTCTCAGCTATTATCTCGCCGGCGTATACTTAATCCTGGTAAAATTCCGACAGCCACCAGCGTGCTCTCGCCATGTTATGAGCAAATCTATGCTATCTACACAGCTTCTGTGTGTATGAAGGTACTCGTGTCTTTGGAAAGCTAAGATTCCTGTGAGTCGCTTGATATAGACTGTTTTGCGATACAATCACAACAGGGGCTATCAGCGTGTCTGTCAGACCACCAACATACAAACAAACACTTACAAAACGGAGGCAACTCGCCTCATATGAAACCTCTGATTGTAATCCACTGATCCATAACATCCTGACACACCGGCAAAGGTCCAAACAATCCAAGTATGCAAAAATATTTAGTCCAGCTTTCAAAAGAGACCAAAACCATGCATGTGCTCCAAATGGTTTAAGAACAGCTTTAATTTTATTTTGGGTATGCCTTGGCTAGTCGTTATAGGCTAATTTTACAGAAGCGTTACGTTATGAGAATATACAGAAGAAAACACACTGTTACGAAACGGGACTGGAGGCGGATGCAGGTGCAGGTCACAGTCTTTATTAGACACAAAACTCAGGATTAAAGTAAACGCGGTCTTCACCGGGAAACGAGAACATTCGAGGCATGGAAAACAAACGCAACTACTGATCCAAACAATACTAACAAGGATCAACCAAAGACACGGTATAATACTCAGCCATGTGCTCAGTCACCCAGGCATTTAAATAAAGAACATCATTAACTCAAAGCATGGACACCTGGGGCAAATTAAAGTCACTTAACACAAAATGCTCAATCGGGAAGCGAGCGAACAAAAACAGTGTCACGTGACTCATCCGGAGCCGAGCCAGTGCCCTCTGCTGGCCGTGGCGTAACACACACTAACAAGATGCTTACGGGTTTGATTATATTTACAGATACCTGCTGTATCACAGCACACAGGAACTGGAAAATTACAGCCAAAAACAGCACAGCATGGCGTTCTTTTCCCGCTACGGGGGCTAGAAGCTAATTCCTCTGAGTGCTCAAGTGCAGCCATTTTACGTCATCGACTCAGAGTGCACTGCGCATGTCACGTAATGGCGACCTCCGTAGGTTAAAATATGTATTAAATATTAAGGATTTTTAAAGTAATGAATACAATTCATGTGTTTCTAACAACGTATTTTAGTAAAAGAGGGCAATTACTGCGTGTTACGGCCTAGAAGTCTCCATAGTCGGGGTTCCTTTTAATTTACAGCTTTACCTCTGACTGTTACAAAGCGCTGACACTGGAGACTCCTTCCATACCGTGTTCATGATTAATCTGAATATAAGTCCCTGTGATTGAGCTGTTACTATAGAAACAAAGCGCATTGATACATATAAACATGCGCTACAGTCAGAGCTGCTGTTCTGACCAATCAGAATGCAGTCAGAGAGGTTTGATCTGGATCTGAATCCTTCATCCTGATGGAACGTAGTAGTAAATAATATGTAAGAGGTCACATGTCAGGCTGAGGGGCGGGGCTAACAGCCATGACTGTAATTATAGCTTGATATCGTTGGATGGATGGATGTTGTATTACATGGTGTTTTTGTGTCTCGTGATTAGTAAAATGGTGGACGGAGAACATTCCGAGCCTGAAGCGTGTGTTTCCTGCAGCGTGAGGCGAAGGTGCCGAACGTCTCCGAGCTTCCTTAAGGCCACGACTCGGAGTGATACAGTCATAAGACTATTTTCCTCATGACTGCTCCAGCTAATGTAATTCATCAAGTTAATGTGGCACGGAAAAGTGTGCATACGCATATAAACACACACACACACACACACACACACACACACAAGGAACACAAGCATGAAGAATAATATAGGGAAAAAAAGCATAAATCACCATACGATTACAATTAATTACAGTTAATTGTTTAAAATAAAGACATTAATGAAGAAAGAAAGAACACGTTACGAGAAAGACAGAAAAAAAGAAGGAGAAGAAAAACACCGAAAATGAACAAGACAGAAACAAGAGAGCAGGAAGCTGGAGAAAGAGATGAAGAAAAAGACGAAGAGAAGAACAGACACACGTATACATGTAAGTGTGTGTGTGTGTGTGTGTGTGTTTGTGTGTGTTGTATATTTGCTTTTCTATGTCAGCTGAGAAAAGTAACGCTGATGATTCACACACTCATAACTTATGTTCTGAGACGACGGCGGCGTGTCGTTCTGCAGCTCGGGGAAAAGAAACGCGTCGAAAAAAGGACAAAACGCAGCTAGGTTGGAAAGTCAACAACCGTAAATGTTGATTTTTTTTTTTTTTACATCACATTCAAACACAATGCACTTATTAAGAAGCTGCAGGAATTTATTTCATCACGAATCCGGTCATTTCTCTGAGTAAGGACACACTTCCAGCAAACTCGAAATAAAAGCTACCTAGAGAAGGTTCCTGGTAGAACTGCATTCAGAATTTAAGTGTGTGGATTCTCCTACAGAGTATGGACGCTGTTAGATCCGAAACTTCTTCAGTGTTCTCACATTATAAGATCCATCCATCCATCCATCCATCCATCTTCTATACCGCTTGTCCTTTTCAGGGTCAAGAGGGGGAACCTGGAGCCTATCCCAGGGAGCATGGGGCACAAGGCGGGGTACACCCTGGACAGGGTGCCTATCCATCACAGGACACAATCACATACACACTCACACACCCATTCATACACTACGGACACTTTAGACACGCCAATCAGCCTACCATGCATGTCTTTGGACTGGGGGAGGAAACCGGAGTACCTGAAGGACATTAAAAGATATAATCAAATATTTACAAAAATGTGAGGGGTGCACTCACTTTTGTGAGATACTGTATGTTATATATTTAGAGTATACACACGGTGTGTATGACGAATGCAGAACAAAAAAAAAACCCAAAACTTCCCAGTGTTTAATTAAACCTGTCGAAGTTTTCTGTAAGAAGTTATTTAAGTAGTCTCCAAATATCAGTGCTTTGTAACAAAAGATAAGCTTTCCGACGTCTTCAGGACAGACGAGTTCCATCCACATGTCAGCTCCAGAGGGATCTCCGTAAAGATGAGCCAATTACAGTTAATTAATCCCAGAAGAGTTTAAGGCAAACAGAAACTGAGTAAAGGGTTAATGACCTCATCACTCAGCAATCTCACCATGCTCTTACACCTGGATTTTTATTAGGTGACCTACAAAGGGTACTCTGAAGGGACCCGGGCGCTATAGCGTTGACCCTGAGCTGGATTAGCTATCGATTAGTCCTCATTCTCGACACTGAAATAAAAAAAACATGTGAAGAGGAGATTAGGAAAGTGGGTGGACAGATCGCCGATCCTTGTCTTCGTAACGGTTTGATCAATATGGCAATATTACAGGATGAATACAGCGTGACCGCCAGCGCCCGAGTGTCTCTCTTACTTCTCCGCCAAGTCTTTCTCAGCTGAAGAAATCGCATCTGACGTAATTGATTTTGCTCGTTTGTTTAACATTGAAAAAGGAGTTCTCACGCACGCATGCACGCCCGCACTTTCGCCGATTCCCTCACTGTTTGCTGACACGAGCAGCGTGTGAAATGATAATACGGCGTGATTCAGAGTTTAACAACTCCATTCCGCCTGAGAAAACTTCTGATTCGTGGAGGACGGAATAAAAACGCGGAGTCGGAGAAAATACGATGCCAAAGATAAAAACAAACTGATCAGCCAGGTGTCGGAAGGTTTTTTTAAATTCTGCACTGGAGTCATAATGTACACTTAATCTCATTTATTAGTCTTTCAGCTCATAAAGTATGTAAATATATATATATATATATATATATATTTTCATGCCCAAACTGAATTGAAAATTCACAAATGTTTTTACTGATTTTCTTAATACCTGTATGAGTATGTTAACCATCACCAATCACACACACACACACACACACACACACACTCACAAAAGAATTCCAAGCTCATTGACAGCACATTTACATTTATGCAGTAACGAACATTCCAGTAATGCAGCTCGGCCACCGCGGCGCATCGGCTGCCACGGACACGCACTAATCCCTCCTCCTTTTACGAGGGCGCCATTACTTTTGTCCTGATTGATTGGATTTGTTTTGGTCGTTGTTAAGTCATTAATAGGAAAAGAAAATACGTGGGCGTGTAATTGAAATAAACGTGATATAAACAGTGAATTATTCGTTTATAAAATCTGCACCAACTCGTCGACAATTATACGATTGGAAGATAGAGGTTCATGTTTATACATAAATTTACATAACCTTAGAAGGGAAACATAGAATACGAATGCGTTTCATAACAAACTTGGACACCTCAATTTTCGTGCAAGTGCTCCTGCGGACAATTTAAGAATAAATTAAAATATACGAGATGCACAATCTAGCTCAGTCTGTATTAATATATATATATACATATATATATATATATATATATATATATATCCAAATTAAACGTGAACAATGTATATTCCCATCTGAGACGTTTCTATCACACACACACACGAGCTCCACCTTCAGACTTTAAGCCACGCCCCCAGCAGAGTGTAACCCTGAGGAAGAAGGAAATAATGATTCTGGGTTCAGGTTTTTACATTATGAATGATTTTATCTCCTTCAGTCCATGTGTATATAACTGTGTGACATACAGCGAGTGTGAACAATTCCACAAGAAACAAAACAACGATTTCCAACACCACACAGCCGTCTATATTTAGTGAGGTGATTAATTATCCTCACGTTGTTTCCTGCTCTCCTGTTTATTGCCTGCTGAATTATTCATGCGCTCGGCCTTTCGCTTCCCCCGCTCCCTCCGTCACACTCTGTTTTTCTCAGCGTGAATGAAAAATCAAACATGAAGACAATAAAGCAGAGAAGAAAAATAGTGGAACAGGGAGGTAATAAGAAAAATAAAAGAGTTCTCGGAACGTACGTTGCGGCGAGTTAACAGTCTTTCTGGTCTAAATTGGGGGAAAAAAAGTAAATGATGTTTCATTCCACGAGGTCCCTGAAGATACGGGATTGTGCTGTATTATAGACTGATGAATAATTAAAGTGAAATGTATGAGGTTTGACAAATCTTCAGTGCTCTCATTACAGCTTGTCAGTGATGGTGTAAATAACATTTCGTTATGCCGTTATAGGAAAATAATAAACAAGCAACGTGACGTTTAACAGCCTAACGTTGATTATTTTCCAAAAATAGCACTTTGCAAAAATGCCACAGCAATTTGCCAATGAATGCAATTTTTTTTTTTTTGTTAATTAAAGAATGACACGCCATACTTTTTAAATTTTTTTTTTTTTATCCATTTATACTTACAATGATTTTCATGCAACGTGGACTTTTAATTTTTTTATTTTATTTTAAAAAGCACCTACGTTATGTTCCCAAACAGAAGATCTTGGGAACGCCTGCTCTAATGGTTCTACATAGGTGTGACATTTTCTCTTACAGTTTGAGTATACTCTTAGAAAAATGGTTCCTTAACCGTTTTACCTTTGTAAAGGGGTTCTACTTGGAGTCTTTTCTAAAGAACCCCTTAAACTTCTCTTATACATTCCTAGAAATAATAACCCTTCGAGTGTTCTTTGGACAATGAAAGACTCTTGAAAGACTATCCTGAAAGCAGGTTCTTGGGATATTTTGGAATGGGGAAGCACCGAGATGTATGGTTCTATGTAGAACCTTTACGAGTTCACCCGAGGGACATTAATGGTTCAAGATGTAACCTTTTTCTTACAGTTCGAGTACACACTTAGCAAAAAAAAAAGGTTCCTGTAGGGTTTACGGATGGATAACGTTCTACGTGGACTCCTCCCTGAAAGCAAAGCTATCTGTCATGCTTAAAGAACCCCTTTTCTTCTGAGAGTGTATCTAAAGTTTCATGTTGTCAGCTTTACTGGAATTGTGTGCAGACACGAGGAAGGAAGTCGATACTGTGGTTTGAAGACAAGACAGGAAAAAAGCTTCCCGAATGATCTGCGCCTGAGTTAAAGAACCTCACCAGTTCCTGCGTGAACTCATTGGTCATGCCTGCTTTATTTATTGATGTCCATTAGATGGACCTGATACTTCACTGTCTTCTCCAATGTAAGCCAAAAGGCCATTTTCAGCAAACAACAAAGCGAGCGATGGATTTTTGTGCAGGAAAGAGACGGGGATGGATTGTATCAACGTAGCGCAGAAGGAGAAGAAAGATACCGCAGCCCGAGAACGCAACCGTTGTAATGAAGCTCTATACAGGATTAAACACCGTGTTGGAGGAAAATAAGCAATGATGGAGTGGCGTGAAACGTGAAGAAGAAACGTGAAGAAGTCGGAATGTAAAGTTGCAGCTTTACCTCCGACTGTTACGAAGCGCTGACACTGGAGACTCCTTCCTTATACGTTAAATAAGCATATTTATAGAAAAGAACTAAGAATGCCTGCTGGCCAATCAGAAGCCAGAACACAACAGTGGTGTAAATATAAAGAACGAGGCCTATGGAGAAGATGGACTTCTCTCAGTCTGTCAGTGTTCAACTGTTAATCCATCAGCTCAGCCATTCCTCAGTCTAAAATTGAAAGCTCTCGTCACTGGGAGTTAACAAGAGCAGGAAGTTCTGCTGGTGTGAAACGTGTAATTGCCTGGCATGGGACACTGGCTGGTAGAGTGTACGCTGATATAATGATGAGCAGACTGGACAGAATTACCCAGGAGGCTCGTGTTTGTACGGTTTTGTCCCATAAATTCTGAGGAACAGTTTTCTCTTTGTGCTTTGAAGAATAACCCAAATATCCTCTTCAGGTCAAAATGACCTGCTTTACATTTTCACTAGAAGGGGGACGACACAGATCTTTATTTTATTTTATTTTATTTTATAATACTACAGTTTTATTTCGCCTTCTACTGATGTCAAACCTAAAGGGAAGGTCTTTGTTACAGCCATGTGTTTCTATGGAGCTCAAAATAGTTGATTGACAGATTGCGTACTTTTTACTTATTTAAACATCATTAAATATGAAATATTTCTCTTCCTGTGTCGTATTTAATGCGTGAACATGTCTGCTCACGTTTTAAAACGTATCATTCGAAATTACTGGCTGCGGCTTTCAGATGTATTTAAAAAAAAAAAAAAAAAATCATAACATTAAATTTAAATATAAAAAATACAGATTTTATGTAAATTTGGACAGCAGCGAAGCGTTTGGGATTCCCGGGGAAAAATGGACGCTTTTAGAGCACCGAGTGTTTAACATCACTTTAGATACGTCGTTATTTTGAGTAAAGCATTTAAAGCATTTTTTTATTTGTTCGACCATAGTGAATTTTCCCCCGGAATCCCCCTGCATAAACGTTCACCTCTGTTTCCGTTGTTTTGCTTTTCGCTCACTCCGTGTGCTGATTGTTTACTTTGTCATGTGCTTTTCTTTCTGATTGAATCCTGTCTCCAACCCTGTCTTATCATTGGTTTATTACTCTAATGCGTTCGCCTGTTCCATGTTTCACTTTGATTAGTTTGGGTATGTACTCTATACCCCGCTCATTTCGCTGTCTTGTTATATGCTCAACTTCCTCTGACCCCTGGGATCAAGTTTGGCATTGCCCATGATAAATACCACACACTTGCATCCTGGGACACTGGGCCAACAGGACATCACTTGAGTTGGATAAGTGGGTTGGAGTTATAATCATTTCTGAAATAACCGTATCAGCCTGTAGCATAAATACAACCCCAATTCCAAAAAAGTTGGGACGCTGTGTAAAATGCAAGTAAAAACAGAATGCAATGACTTGCAAATCTCATAAACCCGTATGCTATTCAGAACAGAACACAGAAAACATATCAAACGTTTAAACTGAGGAAATGTAGCATTTTAAGGGAAAAAAAAAAATAAGGTAGCTTTGAATTTGATGGCTGCAGTGCGTCTCAAAAAAATTGGGACGGGTCCAACAAAAGGCTGGAAAAGTAAGCGTTGGTAAAAAGAAACAGCTGGAGGTTAATTGGGAACCGGTCAAATTCAAAACTACCTTATTTTTTTCCCCTTAAAATGCTACATTTCCACAGTTTAAACATTTGATATGTTTTCTATGTTCTGTTCTGAATAACATACGGGTTAATGAGATTTGCAAATCACTGCATTCTGTTTTTACTTGCATTTGACACAGCGTCCCAACTATTTTGGAAATGGGGTTGTGTAATACAAAATTCCTAAATGAATGAACATGAGAGCTTCGGAGGACGGTCAGGTGCCAGGCAGACTGGTGAACTAGTTTTCACTGAGCTACGTAATCAGAATGGCACCGTTTGTAGATAATGAGTTTATTCACATAATGATGTGCACAATTATGTACAATTAATCAAGTGAAGAAGCAGAACTGGCACTGGATCAGTCATCATCAGGCTCATTTCCTCTCTTAGTTACCTTTGCAGCTTGATTTGCCAAGTTTATCCTTTTTTAAAATAATAAAAAAAAGATAATAAATATTATTATTAAATACTACTTACATATTAATGAGGTTTAACCAAGCAATGAAATAATGAAATGTGTCAAATATTATAAAATATATATATATATATATATATATATATATATTCAGAGCACTTTTTATGTAATTATCCTGATATTCTAGGTAATGTTTCTAACATTAGTACCCTGATTTACAATATCCTTAATTCACAAAGGAAACACTTCCTGTCTGGAAGATCAGCTGATCCAGAGCTCAGTGTCGGGCCTGCTTTGCAAATTCTTGCTTGGTTATCAACCATCAGCTGTGTAAAACAATGTCTCTGCATTTATTCTTCCTGTGGTCCTAATAGCTCTCTAATATAAATCTCCATGTTTATATTTTTCATGGTTGAATCGTAGGTAAAGGTTTGAAACGGAGCTTAAACCTTGCATTCAGACGAGCGTTTTCACCATTTTTACGAGTAACAGTGCGTTATTCAGAAGTGGGAAAAGCGTAAGTGTATTTCGCCGGCGCTGGTGGAGGAATTACCCTGCGTTCATGCCGGCAGCAACGAGATGAGCTTTAATTTTTAATATAGGTTGGTGATTTACAGCGACAGAAGACGGAGCAACTGTTGGGTGAGCGATGCGAAACAATCAAGTGCAGTTTAACTTTATGCAAATGAGAAGTGGAACGATTTAGTGACTTCCAATGGGAGTGATGGAACACGTCAGTACACTTCTTCTCTTTTTCTTTTTTTTCACTCACTGGGAAATATGATCCAGTGTTCTTTTCTTGCTGTTATTTCTCACAGATATTTGATCCTTGTCAGAGCTCCTGGACCAGCCAATAGTATTTGATGTGTTGGCTGTGGGCTTGAGGTTCTCATAACAAATAAGACCTCAGTGATTGGCAGTGTTTTTGACTCATTCTGATGTTAGTAAACAGTCATGCATTCACAGATACAGTCATTGCAGAAGCCAATTCATTCCAGTATTCAACAAGGACGTGGCCATATGAATGGCTTGGCATACGTTCTGTAGCTAGCTGTGTAGTCTGTGTGCTTTAGTTAGGCTAGGCCAGGGACATGGAAGCAAACTCAACATAGGAATCCGCTCTAGTGACTGATATAAAGACGGTGAGACCAAAAATCCCGGTGTTAATACAAACCTACTGGGAGTGATGTCTCTTTACTGACAGGAGGAAGTCAATCTGTCCAGATTCTTTGATTAACACAGGTGTGATGTATTTCCACAGCCCGCAGTGTTGCTAATGAACACCATCTTCCTAAGAAGTCTTTCCAAAGGAGTCTAAATTCTCCATTTACTCTAGTCTGCATGTTCTTTTTTCTCTTCTTCATTCATTCAAAACACTGCAAAGCAACCTGGGAGAAAAGTGTCCATCAGCTTCCTTTGGTTTCTTCAGTGACATCTCTTTAGAAGTAATTGCTTTTCAACAGTGTCGTTTGGAAAGACGTTGCGAAAAGGCTTCCGTGAACAATATCCCATGAAAGTACTCAGAACGGGCATCATTTCTACCATCTGGCTCACACTTAGAGTGCGCAAGAGACGGAGGGACCTCCACAATCTGCTCTATGCTAGCTTAGTGCTGCCTTGTATGCATAGCAGGTGAAGAGCGCTGAACCGTTTCAAAGCTCAGGAATGAAGCTCCGACAGGGAATTTAATGAGTTGCTGCAGGTCCAGACTCGTGCCAAAACATCTCCCGGTGAACATCTGGGACGAGCAGAGAGCACTCACTTCTCACGAGTAGAGCGTTGGAAGGGAATGAATCAGGCAAGGACTCCCTACTGACCTCACGCTTAGCTCTGACACATATCTCCACTGAAACAGGGAGGCGAACATGCTTCTTTCTTCCTATATTGTAAATTGGACATACATCACAGGAGGCAGGGCTCTCAGGGTCCTATTAATGCGGTTGAGATATCTTATTACAAAAGAGAGGAGCTTAAAAGATCACATCGCTCATTGTGTCACATTTGGATTCAGCTTTTTTTTTTTGCCCTCTTTTCCTTTTCCTCCAGATTATGGATATTTCACAGGAACAGATTGAAAGAAAGAGAGAAACAATAGGCGATAATGTATTAAAAAGAGAAAGGGAGTCTTGTGAATGGTTTTTCAGAAGTATTATGATAATGCCCAACCATATGAGACGTGTTTCAGCCAATGTTTTCATTGTTATTATGCCATGGATGCGGTTCCAGGACAGTGATTGGTGGTTGGAAATGATCCCATCCACCAGAGATAAACAGTGGAAGTCTCCTTTACATCCAAGGCCAGCTGTAATGCACTCTAATAGCCATGTAATGACTGCAGTATCTCTGTAACAATGTGTGTGTGGCTGGCATTTCTTCCTCCCAATGCCATTCCTATGTTAAGCCTCTTGGACTTTTCAGAGCCAGCAAATTCGTTTGGGGAGAGTTTGACTTTTGCAGAATCTACTTAGTTCTGGTTAGGAATGAAAAGAGCGAGCCAATATTTCAGCAAAAAAAGAGTATTAGAGGACTAGGAGCCTGGGAAAAGGATGGCAAACAGCAGAGCATCTGGTGGTACATCGTATATCGTAACACAAAATACTGAGCCAAAGACAGAGTGGAGGAATGAGCTGTAGTCAACACACACGCGTAATGAACCGTCGTGCATATAGATATTCCACCAAGAAGTGATGAAACGTGAAAATATCGAAATATATCTGGAAAAAGACGTAAAGATGTAAGAGTCACACTTGGTCGATGCTGATCTCGACTGGTTCTCTGGTCTAAAATTCAAGTTTACCGAAGCGCTAAATCGAAGATTCTTGACCTTCTACATATCACGGCCCATCAGCCCAGCTTCACCAACCATGAAAGCGCCCTAACCCTAACTGACCTGACCATTAAAGATACAATTACTGCTGCAGAACAAGAATAAACACTGGTAATCAAATTAAATAGGCCTACACGGACGTCGATGACTCCAAAGAAACGAAAACGGCGGTTAGATTTGACTTAAAGAAGTTATTTCCCGTGTATATGTGAAACAGTTGCTTAAAATATGGACAACCCTTTGCATTACCACATGGGTGCATGGGTAAAAAGCAGACTGTGGTAGAAAATGCCTAAACAAGTCTGTTTTTACACTTAAAAACCAGGACTTTCACACTTGAAACCTTCACTCAGTGTTTTGCTGGGATCGCACACATTTGCACTGGTCATGAAAAGTCTCCTTAAACAGGAAGTGACGTCTGACAAATTTACAATTCACTAACCTACGCAAAACGATGCCTCGAACTTCATCCTCACCACAAATGACCTTCAGTTCTTCAGTCTGCAAAATCATATCGTCTTTTTCATTGGCTTTTGCGTCGCTGAGTTAAAAGTCACCTCAAACAGCGCCGGAGCGTCTTTCTTGCTCGCATATTTGGACGATTCCATGATTTCGGTGCCTTTCGTGTTCCACTGATTTAACATTTACAAACATGCACGTAAAGTATAGATAAAATACTGCATGTATGCGAAATGTGTGTGCTAAAACACTCAGTCCTGTCACTTTCAACAGTGTTACTCGTTTAAGAGCAACATGCTGAATAGAACGCTTGTAAAGAATTAGATTATTGCCTGGGATGGTTTAAAACTTTTCTTTTTAGATTGGATATTTAAGAAATCCGCTAAATCTTCGCAAGGCGTAAATGGCGTTCCAATCATGGAATCGTGTATTTCTGCACGGTAATTTAACAGGAACTGGGATCGATCTTGTCCTTGAGGATTGGTACGTCAGTCTTTATCTTTCTGGGATTTCAAGTCCAGCTTGTGTTCACGTTGAACTCATTCAAAATTCACTGGAATAAAATATCCATAGTTTTGAGTATTATGGGACTTTGAGCAAGTATCTAATCCATATATTTATATATATATATATATATATATGCTTCCTTCTGTGTAAACCTGACATCATCCTCCAGTACATTCAGGAAGCTGGTGTTTTTAAAGCCAACACTGAGATCTCTCTGCTTTCCATGCAGTCCAGGTTCCTGGCATGCATTCACTCAGGCAGAAGCTCAACTCGACATGAAATTCTCAGACTGCAACTGAAAGCAATTACAAACAGACCGAGCAGGAAAACCTGGAGCTCTCTCATCGCTCCTAATAAAGCTTCACCTTCCAGACAAGATGAATCGAGTTCTTCTCGCCCTGCCGATCCGCACTCGGTGGTCGGCGTTCGGCAGTGTGCTGTGGTTTTATTAGCGACGGTGAAGCTTGGGACACACAAAAATGTGTACATCGGAAAAAAGAGAGGAAAGAAACAGGAAGTTCTCAGAGACTTGCTCCCGCTATCAGAGTCTCGGATGAGCTTATCAAACCCTGCGTTCACATTATTAGTGACGGTTTATTTTGTACACATGTCCATGGCAAAGGGCTGCAATTTCAGCGATAGCTACAAGTCACATCACAACAAGTGACATTTCTATTCAGATTTTCGCAATTCTATGCAAATTAGGTAAACATTTGGCTCGAATGATTCCTCGGACCGATCCTATGCGGCGCGTGAGCCGACGTTTCTTCGGTTGCTCACTCACGACTTTGACTACGTGTGCACTTCAGTTCCAATTTAGTCTAAAGCAAGTACAGAGCTTTTACACATATACTATATAGGAATAAAGTATGTTTTTAGTATACTATGATAGACTAAGATTATGTACTGTATTTAAGCCACTCGTAATAAAACTAAACAATCCCAGTAACCTCAAATCCATTAAGCATTAGACGGCTCTCTTACTCGCGCCTGTTTACTGTCTGACAAACTTTGCGTGTTGGTTGCGACACTTTTGGGAAAGTGTTTCTCGCAGGAAAATGGTGTGACATCTGCTAATTTTAACACCGCCGCCGAAAAAGCCGGCGACGGAGAGGAAAGAGGGAGATAAAGCTCTTAAGATTTCTAATTAAACACAAAAAGATGACTCAATCTCAGCTCTGGCATCATATGATTCATTGTGTTGTTTTTCCGCCCTTTTAAAAGGTTCCCGTCGAAGGTGTGAAGATGAAAAACAGACGTAAACAGATATAAAAGCGTAAACAGATGTAAACATGGAGATCACGTTACCAGGACGAACGGAAAGCGGAGATCGGAGTGTCTCTAAGCGTGAAGCACTCCGTTGCAGAAGTGTTTTGGGCTCCATCCTTTCATATAAATCTCTCATGTGTGATCTAACGGAGGTCCTCCATCACCGCTTCCAGCAAGCACACGTTCACAACCTTCCTCCAAACAAGTGACCACCTGACCTCCATCTCTACAGACCGCAGTGTAGAGTTTTACATTAGCCCTGTGGTCGTGTGTATTCTTGTGGTAAGGGTGTGTAATCTGGAGCTCTCTTGGTTGGACGGTTGAGTGCATTAGGGCAGGTTGGTAAGTTCGCCGGGGTGTAATGAACCCCCTGGGGTTAGGCAGGGCTCCTCTCCTAATTACAGGCCCTAATTGGTCCACAGGGTTCAATAAGGGCTTCACTGGATACAATGGGAAAGTATTGGAGTAAACACTATTACACCGGACCCCTGAGACCTGGGTTGTAAATCACTGAGCGCTAATAACGGCAGTGAACAGAGAGCGGAGATAAACATGTGATAAGGAACATATTTTCATGAAATTCATGAGATATTTGGGGAAAATAAGCAGCAGATAATCTCCAGCTTGGTATGCGGTATCAGAACCGTTCTGGCCTTGCCTTATGTTATGACCACTTTGTTTGCTCAACGGTGTGAAAATTGCGTCATCAAGTTTCCTCAAAAGGTTCCTGGAAGGGTTCTTGTAACTCTCTTTATATTTATAACCGGAGAGCCGTTGAGAACGCTTGCTGGAAAACGGTGTGAAAGTTCCAGGATTTGAGGAGTAAAAGTCGATCCCTCTGGTCGTCGGGGTTGTTTTTGCGATACGGAGATATGAGACACACACGGTCGTACACACCCGTCGCTGCCTGTCTTTGTGCTGTTGAATCACACGTGTCGATTTTTCCCTCTCTTTTCTGTTTTTTTTTTTTTTGTTGTTTTGTTTATTTTTAGGCCTTGAGGTGGTTTCATTCATCAAACTACAGCGAGGCGTCTCACGAAACCCCGAGCCACGAGGCGTCTAAATTCCACGACATCCATCATTCGTGTGAATTAAATAAAACTGCTGCTGTGAATTTCAGATTGATTTCAAAATGGACTCGATCTAAGTGAAGTCAGGGCGAAGTCAGGGCGGGGCAGGGTTCGCGCGTGTAGCTTGAAAATGGCAGGAAATAATGTGAAACAAAACAACAACAACAACAACAACAACGTGATAACAGTTCTCAAATACCAGCTGAACTCACTGACCCATTTGAGAATGGTGGAGTGGGCGTGGTCTGAGATGATTGACAGACTTGTATCTCTGACTGTTGTATAAACGTACAGTATTATAAGATCGTTCACCGTGGTGTATAGAAACCGAACAAATTATACGATAACAGCACAGAATCACGTTAGACTTTGCTTTCGTTCATTTGCTAGGTTAGCTTTTTCATGCTGGGTTAGCTTTCTCATGCTAGGTTAGCTTTTTCATGCTGGTTTAGCTTTTTCATGCTGGGTTAGCTTTTTCATGCTGGGTTAGCTTTCTCATGCTAGGTTAGCTTTTTCATGCTGGGTTAGCTTTCTCATGCTAGGTTAGCTTTTTCATGCTGGGTTAGCTTTCTCATGCTAGGTTAGCTTTTTCATGCTGGGTTAGCTTTTTCATGCTGGGTTAGCTTCTTCATGCTGGGTTAGCTTTTTCATGCTGGGTTAGCTTTCTCATGCTAGGTTAGCTTTTTCATGCTGGGTTAGCTTTTTCATGCTAGGTTAGCTTTTTCATGCTAGGTTAGCTTTTTCATGCTGGGTTAGCTTTTTCATGCTGGGTTAGCTTCTTCATGCTAGGTTAGCTTCTTCATGCTGGGTTAGCTTTTTCATGCTGGGTTAGCTTTTTCATGCTGTTAGCTTTTTCATGCTGTTAGCTTTTTCATGCTAGGTCAGCTTTCACACCCTGGATTAGCTTTCGTTGACTAGGTTAATTTTTATTCACTATTTTTAGCTTTTGTGTGCTAGGTTAATCTACGTATAAATGCTAGGTTAGCTTTGTGATTGGTGACACTTAATCTCCTGTGAAACTTTAGCCGTGATTAGCTCTGGCCGCTTTATATTAAGGAAGGAATAAGGCGCATTATGACGTGTGAAGAGGCGGAGTTACCCCCAAAGTCGATTATTTTCCTATAACAGAACGTCGCGAGGTGTTTTATTCCTTTTATACTATTAGCAATTTGGCAGCGATTCATCTTTTTTATTGATTATAGAACGATGTCATACTTTTTATCCGTTTATAGTTACATTTAAATGTTGTGTAGACATTTCCCTCGCCCTTTCTGTTTTCCTCCAAAGCAAAAAAAAAAAAAAAAAAAGGCACCTTGTGGTGTTGATGTGGTGTCCTGAAGATGTGGGAAAACTTCAAGTTATAGCTTCACCCCCGACTGACACCGGAGACTCCTTCCTTTCATGTTACACACGTTTTTTTTAAAGTCCCTGTGAACCAGCTGTCACTGAAATAGTACCGTGAGCGGAGTGACACGTCAGCTGCTGTTAGAGGAAATGAATCAACAGCTTCTGACCAATCAGAGTTGAGAATCCGTTACGCTTTGGACTTTACGTTCATGACGAGATGAAGATGATCCTCAGGAAGAGCTCGCGGATCGATTTGAATAAACTTTATGTTTGGGAAACGAGGCGTTCCGAGTACACGTGATGTTCGGAGCGTTATACACTATAAAACTCCAACGCGACGAAATCCAGATGTTCGAGCGCAGTGTTATCAGATGCACTAATTACAACTGCTCACAGTGAGAAACGATGTCGAGTGTAATTATGGTGACTAGTAGCACACACACACACACACACACTTTTTTTTAAAGAGAGAAAGTGAACCTGTCATTCTGTCATGGTCGAGGTTGTTTAAGGATTAAACAGCGGTGTGTGTTCTCTTTTAAAGCTGCAGTAGGTGGAGGTCGAGGTAGACCAGACCTGGTCTGTGTGTGTGTGTGTGTGTGTGTGTGTGTGTGTATGAAATATTGACAGCGAGGGCTGAGGCGAGATCAAGGTGTACTGTAGAACTGAGCGCGCTCAAACAAAACAGCGTGGTTCGCATCGATTTTCCAGGTGTGGAGGTCACGAAGAGGTCAACATCACAAATATGTCTCACACACACAATTAAACAATGAGGATTTTTATCAACTATTTATAAGAGAAATACACACACACACATACAAAAACACACACACACACATACAAACACACACACACACACACACACACACACACACACACACACATACAAGACCAACTGTGTGTGTGTGTGAGATGTTATGACAGCCGAGTGAAATTTGTGCGAGGCAATTTCCCACTCAGAGACGGACAAAGGGCTGCACACGCTATTCTGATTCACCCACTCCTCCTCTCCTCCTCTCTTTCCTCCACTCCTCCTCTCCTCCTCTCCTCCTCTCTTTCCTCCACTCCTCCTCTCCTCCTCTCCTCCTCTCTTTCCTCCACTCCTCCTCTCCTCCTTTCTCTCCTCTTCCTCTCTCTCCTCTCTCTCCTCTACTCACTCTCTCCTCTCTCTCCTCCTCTACTCCTCTCTCTCTCCTCCTCTCTCTCCTCTTCCTCTCTCTCTCTCCTCCTCTACTCCTCTACTCCTCTCTCTCCTCTACTCCTCCTCTACTCCTCTCCTCTCTCTCCTCCTCTCTCTCTCCTCCTCTCTCTCCTCCTCTTCTCCTCTCTCTCTCCTCCTCTACTCCTCTACTCCTCTCTCTCCTCCACTCCTCCTCTACTCCTCTCTCTCCTCCTCTCTCTGTCCTCCTCTCTCTCCTCCTCTACTCCTCTACTCCTCTCTCACCTCTTCCTCACTCTCTCCTCTCTCTCCTCCTCTCCTCCTCTCTCTCTCCTCCTCTACTCCTCTACTCCTCTCTCACCTCTTCCTCACTCTCTCCTCTCTCTCCTCCTCTCTCTCCTCCTCTCTCTCCTCCTCTCCTTCTCTCCTCCTCTCTTTCCTCCCCTCCTCTTCCTCTCTCTCTTCTCCTCTCCTCCTCTCTCTCTCCTCCTCTACTCCTCTACTCCTCTCTCACCTCTTCCTCACTCTCTCCTCTCTCTCCTCCTCTCTCTCCTCCTCTCCTTCTCTCCTCCTCTCTTTCTTCCTCTCCTTCTCTCCTCCTCTCTTTCCTCCCCTCCTCTTCCTCTCTCTCTTCTCCTCTCTCTCCTCCTCTCTCCTCCTCTCCCTCTCTCTCCTCTTCCTCTCTCCTCCTCTCTCTCCTCCTCTCTCCACTTCCTCTCTCCTCTTCCTCCTCCTCTCTGTCCTCCCCTCCTCTCTCTCCTCTCTCTCCTCCTCTTCCTCCTCCTCTCCTCCTCTTCCTCTCCTCTCTTCTTCTTCTCCTCTCCTCTTGATTGCATCTTTCTTTCTTCCATTGTTTGTTTCTTGTTTCCTTTAGTTGTTGTTTGCTTGTTTCTTTCTTCTCATTGCTTCTTTCTTTCTCTTTCTTTTTTCTTTCTTTCTTTCTTCCATTATTTGTTTGTTGGTTTATTTACTTTTGTTGTTTGTTTGTTGCTTGTTTTGTTCTTTCTTCCACTGTTCATTTCTTTTGTTGTTTGTATCTTTCTTTCGTCTGATTGCTTGTTTCTTCCATTGTTTGATTCTTTCTTTCTTTCTTTATATTGTTGTTTGTTTGCTTGTTTCTTTCTTTCTTTCTTTCTTCCTTTCTTAACATTCCACCTGCGTTGCGTAAACGTAAAGAGATGTAACTGTACTAGGGTGAAACTGTACCACTAAAGCTGGGAAGGATTTTTTTCCTATTTGTGTTGCGGAGAATAAACGTCAGAAAGTGGAAGGTGTGTTGGTGAAAGTTATTTGTACTTCATTCCTCAGAGCTGTTCGTGTTTTACTGAAAACCTGCGTTTCACACCGTCACTGAAACCAGAACCTCTCCGTTCAAGCAGCATTAATTACCGCCTTAATATTTACATAAAGACAGCACCTCGGTCTTTTTTATCTCCTTTCTTTCCTTTCTGTCTCCGCACTGCGCTTCACCTCGGAATGGTGAAGCCTCTGAGATGAGCACCTTTTCATTTTTTTGAGGAAAAAAAGATAAATGGAGCTGATATGTTTGTGCTTGTAGCAGCATTTTTCAGCAGCGACACATTTATCAGATGTGTGTGTGTGTGTGTGTGTGTGTGTGTGTGTGTGAGTGAGAGAGAGAGAGAGAGAGAAAGAACGTGAATTTAAGATCTGGGCCTTCAATAAGATATATATAAATGGAGAAGAACAACTTTAGTGGTGATTCATGCTCAGTACTGACACTGAAATGGTAGTGTGTGTGTGTGTGTGTGTGTGTGTGTGTGTGTGTGTGTGTTGTAGGGGGGGTACAGGTACAAGCAGTTTAGCTACAGAATCCTCTCAGCTTTATCAGTGAAATAAAAAAATCCATAATAATACTAGCATTACGAGTAGCATCATGTCTTTGAGATCAAATCAGGTCAGGGCTTGTGGGCTCCTGTCAGCATTTACAAACAGTGTTCGGGTTTTCATGTGCAATTTATATATATATATATATATATATATATATGTATATATATATATATATATATATATATATATATATATATATAAATATGTAATATATGTAATATTTAATAAACAACAACCCAATTTTTTTTACATAAAACATGATCTTTTTTAAGTTAGCACTTAATTAGAGTGAAATAGTGAACTGGAAATCTTGGTGTATATTGACGATGCTATCATGAACGCCTCAGGTCATCTGCCCCTCCCTCTCTCTCTCTCTCTCTCTCTCTCTCTCTCTCTCTCTCTCTTTCTCTCTCTCTCTCTCTCTCTCTCTCTCTCTCTCTCTGTCTTTCTCTCTCTCTCTCTTTCTCTCTCCCTCTCTCTCTCTCTCTCTCTCTCTCTCTCTCTCTCTCTCTCTCTGTCTTTCTCTCTCTCTCTCTTTCTCTCTCCCTCTCTCTCTCTGTCTCTCTCTCTCTCTCTCTTTCTTTCTCTCTCTTCCTCTCTCTCTCTCTCTCTCTCTTTCTCTCTCTCTCTCTCTTTCTTTCTCTCTCTCTCTCTTTCTTTCTCTCTCTCTTCCTCTCTCTTTCTCTCTCTCTTTCTCTCTCTCTCTCTTTCTTTCTTTCTCTCTCTCTCTTTCTCTTTCACTCTCTCTCTCTCTTTCTTTTGCTCTCGCTCTCTCTCTCTCTTTCTCTTTATCTCTCTCTCTCTCTCTCTCTTTCACTCTCTCTCTCTGTCTCTCTCTCTTCCTCTCTCTTTCTCTCTCTCTCTTTCTCTCTCTCTCTCTTTCTCTTTCACTCTCTCTCTCTCTCTCTCTCTCTCTCTTTCTTTCGCTCTCGCTCTCTCTCTCTTTCTCTTTATCTCTCTCTCTCTCTCTTTCACTCTCTCTCTCTGTCTCTCTCTGTCTCTCTCTCTCTCTTTCTCTCTCTCTTTCACTCTCTCTCTCTCTCTCTCCCTCTCTCTCTCCCTCTCGCCAT
Source organism: Ictalurus furcatus (assembly GCF_023375685.1). Lineage (NCBI taxonomy): Eukaryota > Metazoa > Chordata > Actinopteri > Siluriformes > Ictaluridae > Ictalurus > Ictalurus furcatus. The sequence continues at coordinate 30,106,607 of NC_071262.1, read as the reverse complement.
TTTTCCCTTTGTGTGCTTCTTCAACCCTTACATTATTGTGAGAATCTGCTTCAGAAATGACCTTTGACCTCGATCCTAGTAATCCATTTAATATTCTAAGATCCACTACTGTTAAAATATATATATATATATATAATCCTAAAGTCTGACTCGGATCTGCGTCATTCCTCGATCGAGATTGAGACAGAGCTCAGAATCTCCTCCTCCTCCTCATGAGTGCGAGTGTGTGAGTGCGAGTGTGTGAGTGCGAGTGTGTGAGTACGAGGGTGTGCGTCTCATCAGATAGAAAGTGACAAGGCCGGCCCCGAGTCCTCGCAGCGCGGCATTAAAATCGGACACGTAGGAGGAAATGTTGTGAAGGAAACCACGAGTCTGGTCCATCCGAGAGTCCGTCACGGCGCCTGCACGTCTTCCCCGACTCCTTTCCTTTTCTTTTTCTTTTTAATTTGTTATCGATTTTTAATTTCGATATCGATCAGCGACAGCGCCGAGGGTTACAGCAATTACCGCAAACCCCAGATTCTGACGTGTTCAGCGTTCGCTCGCTCGCCGAAGCCCAGGAGAGACGGCACGCCGAGCTGCGGTCCATTAATGGATGGTTGGTTGTGTGAGATGTGTGCCGCATCGTCAAACAGAGCTACAAGACATCCTCATACGTTTGGGGGTTGGTGGGGGAGTTCGTTTAAAAAAAAAAAAAAGTAATGGCATTAAAGTCGGCTTTCTCAGTCGAGTTATTATTTCCTGGATTAAAACAAGGCAAATAACAGGATAGATAAATATTTAACATATTTCCCCATGATGGTCTCTGCGTCATCACACGTTGGCTGCATTTCCATAACCGTGTGTTATTTACCAGGAGCTCAGGGACTGAACATCACCTGGGGCTTTCTGCAGGCAAAAAACGCTGACCCATCACACACACACACACACACACACACACACTACTGAGTGAAACTCTCCTGCCCCGGACAGTGTTAAGACACAATGACGGACAGATTCATGTCCATGTCCATGTTTTTACGAAGTCAGCTTCCATAAGTGGTTAATTTGGAAATACTGATGATTTTATATCGACTGCAGTGGGAGCATTTCATCACGACGCTACTGATAAGCGTGCGGTTTATTAACGCAAATCCACGAATCCTTGTCCGTATTCCGGGCAGGTGTCGGAGCACAGGGAGAAGACTCAAAACACCGGTAATCCATAACCAGAAACCAGAAAAGAAGTGCAACAAAAGATCTAGGAGACATCGCTCAGAAATGCACAGCTACAAGCGATGAGACGTATGTAAATAAAGAAAGAAATCAGTAACTAAACACGTAACAGGGGAGCACAGTAGGATTCAACACCAATCACAGGGGCACGGGGCGGAGTCACGAGAAATCTACACGCAACGTACATGACGGAGGAAACAAAGATGAGCACAGAGAACAAAGCGTGTGACAGCACGGCGTTTACGGGAAATTATAATCACTTACACACAGCTGGGTGAAATGAAAACGGTTGAAAGTGCGACATTATATGAATTTTTTTCCTTGCAAAAGTATAAATTGTTGTCATTCGCTCCTTTTACTGCTCCTTTAAACCCGACATATTTCCGTGACACTGATTTACAATAAACGATGCGAGGAAAAAATGATAAATATCGTTTAAAAAATGTCAAATGTGGAGAATTTTTATGCATTATTGGAAAGAAATTGTTATTATTGCAAAACTTTCCGTTCGAACGTAACGATATAATTGATCATAATAATAATAATAATAATAATAATAATAATAATAATTTTCCTGACATCTTCATGATTTTTTGAGGTACTTTGTAACACGACAAGCTGTCCATTTTATTCTTTAACTTAATTTCCATTTTAGAGGTTGTTTATTATTATTATTATTATTATTATTTATAATAATTTGCTATAACGCTATAAGTCGGAACTTCTTTCAAGGATGTTCCACGGCATTAAACGGATAAAAAGGTACAACGAGTCGTTCTTTCATAAATAAGATTAATGGTTGGCAATTTGCTGCTGTATACGAGGAATAAAACACTTCTTTAGTAGCCGGTATGTTAGTGATGGTTTATTACACTGTAATAAGCTGTAAAAGGATTCACTTTTAAAAAAAAAAAACAACAACAACAACATAGCATCTGGATTAATGAGGAGAGTTCAGGAAGATGTTGTGCGGTATTGTGCTATTTCTGGAGCTCAGGTCACAGTCACCGACCTTGTTTTAGATTTAATCAGGATTGCAGGCTGTGAAATGTGCTCCTAGTAAAGGTATGAAAGGTGTCAGTGTGTCGCCATAGTTACTGCAAACGTGTGACTAAACCGGCCATCAACAACAAGCACGTCCAGAAAATCAAAAAGCTGCTAATAATGCAGCAGCAAACATTCACCGAGTCCTCCACATGTGAAGGGTGTAATTAAATAAGAAGTGTTTGCAAAGATGTACGACGCCATGGTAACGTACGCAACTCCGCGGAGGCGGAACCGCACAGGGCTGATGTTGATGCAAATGAAATAACATCGTACAATCCGTTAGCAACATGAAAAACGTTTTAAAGCGCAGGCTTGATGCAAATCCGCAGTGACACGACTCGTACGAGTAGGACTGTCAGTCGGGAGTGCAGTAAAGAGCGTGGCTGGGGAAGAGCGCGTCACACAGGGAAGGGAATAACACACAAATTCATGCTAATCAGGTTACGGTTAGATTTATACAGCGCTTTTCTAGACACTCAAAGCGCTTTCGGTAGTATGCGGGGGTGGGCGGGGATCTCCTCAACCACCACTAGTGTATCGCATCCACCTGGATGACGCGACGGCAGCCATAGTGCTCCAGAACTTCCATCACACACCAGATATTAGTGGAGAGGAGAGAGGTATGAGGTATGGGCGGAGCCAGAAATACAACAGAGCGTTAATTAATCTAGTCTCAACCTCAGAAGCTCCGCCTCCGGGATACGCATCATCGGAGAGCTTTTGTACACTTTTCTGGCCAGAATCCGATAGGGAAAGTTCTACACACATCCATACGCTGTACGTATACCGTATGCTGCACTGAAGAACATGAACCTTGAGTCACCTTACTGCAGGTAATTATGAAATTAAGTTTTTTTTTCTCAACTAAAAAACTGTATATGACATAATGTGACTTTTTTTTGTTGTTGTTGTTGAGAAAACGTCAAAATAGATGACCTGCAAGCTCACAACTTTTGAAAAACTTTTAACTGAGATGTTAAAACGTCGTTGTTTTTCCTAATAATCATAATAATAGTAATAATAATAATAATAATAATAATCTCGCAGTCAGGACCTCTAGATTCTTTGGAACATTCTGTTGAAAAAATGTCCGATTTATTCGTTTTTATCAATCTGATCCGGATTAATGCGGACATAGCCTCTGATTGGTTCTATGCACTTTGCCTATATGCGCTGGTTTCCTGTGGCGATGTCACGATTTCCCCTCGTGTCTCATCGCTCGGTGCGAAGTATCGTATCGCGAGAGTGTTGTCACCGCGCCAAGCGTTTGTTCCTCGTGCTTTGTTTAATAGTTTTGACCGTGTTCTCATCCTGTAAGATCACGAGCTGAGGGAAAATGTCTGTAACTGCTCGTTTGCCATGTCAGTCAAATGACTTCTTTCTATAAAACGACGTGGTTCTTGGCTAAATGTTTTCCTGAATCATACCAGACTCTCTGGTGAAGCTAGACGTTTGGTTCGCGAGACTAAGGTCCCAGGACGGTCGTGAGAATTTCTCAGGAACACCTTCACTACCTTTACTACGTCCTTTCTGAAGGCCGACGGAAGCGAAATCACATCATTACAGATGCGTGTTTCACAGTCAGGTTTATTTATTTATTTATTTATTTATTTATTTATCTATCTATCTATCCGGAGTGGAGTTGATCTCCGACGTGAGTTCGGATTTCTTCCCCATGATCCACACAAAATCCCCACGAAGACTAACTCGCAAAGTACAATCAAATCGAATGGCCTTTGATTCACTGTGTGTGCTCACTATATAGGGAATAAAACAAGAGCGGTTTACACCCTACCTAGTGCCCTGATTAGCAATCCATTACTCCATGCCATCTTTGTAGAATTGAACTCTAGAATAAAAACAGGCAACTCGTGCTTGGGTTCAATAATTCTCTCTACCGGAGCGAGCTCCATCGCGGCGTCTCAATGAGAATTACGGCTCATGTTACGCATAGAAACGATGTACGAAGTCTGACACCCTGCGAAACCCTCGGCGGTTCCCGACTCTCATTATTCACCATCTCAACTTTTTCACTTCTCCGAGTGAGCTTTTATTTCTTCAGTGTACTTCAGTGCATTTGTGTTCTCGTATGCTCTATTACCTTATACAAGGTTCTGCATGTACCTTTGGATAATAAACTACAACGCTCCATTAACACCAAGGCTGTCCAGAGAAAGGATCAGAGCTGGTGGTATTTTTCAGTGGAAGTTCAGGTACTTTAATGTATGCAGCATGCTATGCTCCATCAGTCAGTAGGAGATGTTTTCTATGCTGGGATATGAAATGGAAAAGGCTCCAAGGCTGCGAGAGCGGACACATCGCTAGCTCTATCAAGCAGTTTTCCATTCCAAGATAGCCTCTGGCCAAGCAGGTTCAGTAGATTCTTCACTTGTACAACAACCAGAGCGAGAAAACTTCTACTTCCTATTGTAAGGGCTCCCAAACTTTTTGTCCAAGTGACCTCAAAGGGACATGAATTTCGGATATGTGAATTCATACAGTATATAATGAAAGTTTTAGCGTATGTGAAATATTGTGTTGGATTTATTGTTACTCCAAGGTCGTTCATTTTCTCCATTATGTGGAGCATCTGCCACAAGGTCCTTGTGAAAGAGCTGTTAATCAGCACCTTATGACCAATCAGAATCAGAATTCATCATCACTGGATTAAACTGGACCTGCCACTGAGGTGATACCTCCGACCCTGGACTTTATTTAAAACGACCTCGAGGACGTTAAAGCACGTTTAAAGTGCACTGGACTGCTAATCGGACCTTAAGAACCGTTGGTGCGGCTTTGAGGACACCGCTGTTTACCACCGGTGCTACCCGTGGGAAGAACACGTACCTGTACAGGACCTTTATTTCTGGCAGTGTAATAGAACAGTGTGTGGGTGCAGGAGAGAGATGGATGACCTCTGGATATGATGGATAAGCAGAGATGCCGCTCTGCTGTAATAACACATCACATGACATCAACCCTGAGCTCCGGCATCCGAGCGAGGCTACAGAACATCTCCGTAGGCTGGAGTGCAGGAAGCAGGAAGTAAGAAAGGTCCGAGCGTGGACAACAATGTTCTCAGACATGACATTTACTCCAGTGCCTGGTGACAAAACCAGAGATGACGTCCCTCAAATGTCACACGGTTCTGTTCCAAAACCTCTGGTCCTGAAATCCTTGATGCTTCCTAATATCATACCACAGCGCTGTTGAGTCCTGGATTCTGATTGGACAGAAGGTGCCGATTAAATCGCAGGTTTATATTCATTAACTCACTCGTTCTGATATGTTATCGTTTCCATAGTAACAACTCACTCACTCATAGGGACTTGTACACGTTACAGACGTTCCACGTTAAAGGCTTCAAAATCTTTGATACGGTCAAGTTTTCTGTCATTATTGAACATTTCTGGAAGGAGTCTCCGGTGTCAGAAGCTGTAACTTTTCAGGACTGAGGCGTTTACACTTTGTGGTTTCTTGGTAACAAGCTGTTTATTTATTTTTCTTATTGCAACCATAAATGGATGAAAAGTATGGCATGCTGTTGTTTTATAAAGGAAAACGTTTCATCGTTGACAATTCTCTGTGGTAAAAGAGGAATAAAACACTTTGCTTTGTTGTGACGTTGTAGCAGAGACCCCGCCTCCTCACACCACCCTGTGGTTGATTATTTTACTACAGCGGCACGACGCGGCGTGTTTTACGCTGTACTTAAGGAAGGGGAAGAGGAAAGACCTGTCAGTGCTTCTTCAGGCGGGCAGTTTGATGATTATTCTGACACGTGGGAGGATTATCAGTACATTTCACCTCATTTTCATCTTATCTCTCGGCAAGTGTGCGCATAAATTAAATCAAACCGTGACAAAAACCTTAAGATAAGTGAGCATTAGCGTGCATATAGATATACTGGAGCGGAATGTCATAAAGTGATAAGATGAGATCGCTCGAGGCCATAAACGCCTTCGAATGAAGACATTAAAGAACACATTATATTTTCCTCATATCAGCATGATTTTCTATCTGCACTGATGTGAATTAGCATGTGTGTGTGTGTGTGTGTGTGTGTGTGTGAGTTTTCTCCACAATGCTGAGATATGTTTAGAAGGGCTGATCTTTAATCTCACCGCCTACAGATTCCTCTCATCGCTCAGAGCAAGAGTGAAAAGCGAGGCCGTAAAGGATGTCCATTTAATTTAAAGCCCTAAAGAAACAAACACACACACACACACACACACACACACACACACACACACACACACACACACACACACGGACCGACATTGATGCTGACTCGACCAAACCGATCTCAGATGTCGTAAATTCATAGTAAGACAAATCAAGTGACTGCATGTAGTTTGTTTTAGTCCCTTTAGGACTACACCTCTTACACAAGACTCCGCCCCTACCGTCTCACCCCGCCCATTAATATATTACGGCAGGCATTTGAGTCAAAACCTTCAAGATGTGATCAAGAGGTGAGCTGTAAATGTGGCATGAATGGAAATTTATAATCAACGTAAACATATTATCATTATAACAAACAAACAAACATGAAAATTATTTTAAATATATATTTGTTGCTGTTGTTGTTATTATTATTATTATTATTGTCAGATTGCCTTAGATAGACAGATATACAGATAGAAAGACACAGACAGATAGACAGACAGACAGATAGACAGACAGACAGACAGACAGATGGATAGATCGATCGATCGATTAATTTCTTTCTGCCACCTTTCACCCTCTCCCCGCGTTCACTGCCCGTGCAGTAGATCAGCAGTTCTCCTAACAGGAGGTTCCACCTCTCCGGGGTTCTTCTCTCTCCACCTGTTCGCTGTGTTCTCTCTCTCAGGACCATGATAATGAGAAATCAGAGGTGTTGAGACAGAAAAGTGGAAGTGGCCTTCACACCTCCGCAAGCTGCTCTGGTGGGGAAAAACGCCGGCACCGAAAAATGAACAAGAACTAGAAGAAAGGGCCGGAGTTCTGTCATGGCGTGGTTCACCTGTCTGGCTCATAAAGGTTTATGCTTGAGGACGCAGGAAGTGAAGCGGAAACACGAGTGAGCCGTGCTAGGACAAACGCGGAGGAAAAGAATCCCATCGTGGATCGGATTTTAACTTTAAGACATCGTTTTGACTGAGTAACGCGTTTCGACTCACTAACATCGTTCCAGGTTAATGATTAGACTTTATCTCATAATTTCAACTCGTTGTTTCGAATGAACAGCTCATTATTTCAAAATGTTATCTCGTTATTTCGACTCAATGACATGCTATTTCTAGATATCATCTCTTTACTTTGATTTAACGTATTATTCAAACAATATCTCCATATTTTGACGAAACTACCCCTTATTCCAAGATATTATCTCATTATTTCGTCTTACTAACCCGATATTCAGCGATATTATCTCATTTTGAATGAGTAACTCGTGATTGTAAGAATTGATCTCATTATTTTGAGTTAATAACTCATTATTTCACGACATCATATCTTCTCATTCTGTATTCCTCTGTCATAGCGTCACAAATAAAGTATTGGCACCCTGGCCAGTCCAATCCAGAGGTTATCTCAGCATGCACCAGTCGCTCAGTATCGTAGAGGGTTGTCATGCTAGGTTTTTTGTTTGTTTGTTTGTTTGTTTGTTTGTTTGTTTGTTTTAACAAGACAAACCTTTCACTCCGTAACTGTTAGGATGTACGGCAACTTTATTCCTCTTCTTCTTGTTATTCTTGTCATTAATGAAATAAAGCAGCAATCCCAGATTCTTGTTTGGGGATTCATTCAAGCACACCAGATCGTTGCATTTCATACGATGTAACCATGACGACTGTCGTAAATCAAAGTTGCGAATAAATAAAAGACAAAGCCCCAGCACTGCCTGGCTCTGGGTTACTGATCGGAAGGTCGGGGGATCAAGTCCCAGCACCACCAAGCTGCCACTGTTGGGCCCTTGAGCAAGCTGCTTAACCCTCTCTGCTCCAGGGGGCGCTGTATCATGGCTGACCCTGACCTCCTGACATGCTGGGATAAATGCGAAGAAAAGAATTTCACTCTGCTGTAATGTATACGTGATCAATAAAGACTCATTATCACTATCAGTTTTTTTTGGTGTCAACCTTTTGAACTCATATTTTCGACACTGAAATGCAAAAAAAGTAAAAACTTGCCATTCTTATTGTAGTTAAAGCCATAAAAACATCTAAAGGATGCCAAGTGTATGCTAGCTAATGATTAAGGATAGCTACTGTATTTAGCTAGCTTGAACGTGGCTTGTATAAACGTGATTGTGGATATGAGACAGAGCTCAGGGTCGGGAACATCTGAGGGAACATTTCCCTCAGACGTGTTTCACGTGATTCGTTACAACTAAAACGACGTCGTAATCACCCTTTAACTGTCAGCTAAACGTCTACGCTACTTGGTAAGAGTGATGTGATGAATACAGACACTGAAGCTGAATAACACGCGTATTTTATTCTTAACATTTCATTCGATCCCTGTCGCTCGGTTTAATCTCCGAGAGTCACGTGTGCAGTCGAATATTCCGAGGCCGAGACTGCGGACGTTTCGGTCCTCACGCTCTCCGTCACTCACGTGCCTTCATTCATTCACTCGTTAATCTGCGCTGGAAGAAGAGTTTGAATGTGATGTCCGTCGTGAGCTCGCTCCCTCCCGAGAGGACACGCTGAGGGGCGGAGGGACGAGAGTGTTTCTCTCTGCTCTCATGGCTGGGGTGGAGTCACACGCCTTTTAAGGCTGCTTTTCATTTGAATTGCCTGTGGGATTTTTTGTTTTGTTTAAATTGTTTTATTTGAATTCTTATCAAACACTTCAGGCCCATCTTTAAAAAAAAAAAAAAAAATCTTCTCCTTATTATTTTTTTATTTTTAAATCTTCGTCTCTTTCTTTCTCTGTGTTGCTTTTAATGTCCAAAACTGTCACTCATCCTTTAAACTCTCTCTCTCTCTCTCTCTCTCTCTCTCTCTCTCTCTCACTTTCTTCAGCTCTGTCCATCACCATCTTTCTCTCTCTCTCTCTCTCTCTCTCTCTCTCTCTCTCACTTTCTTCAGCTCTGTCCATCACCATCTTTCTCAATCTCTCTCTCTCTCTCTCTCTCTCTCACTTTCTTCAGCTCTGTCCATCACCATCTTTCTCAATCTCTCTCTCTCTCTCTCTCTCTCTCTCTCACTTTCTTCAGCTCTGTCCATCACCATCTTTCTCAATCCATCTCTCTCTCTCTCTCTCTCTCTCTCTCTCTCCCCACCTCTATCTCATTCTTTCTCCAGCTCTCTCTCACTCTCTATCTCCATCTCTCACTTTCTTCGGCTCTGTCCATCACAGCCTTTTTCAGTACATCTCTCTCTCTCTCTTTCTCTTCACCTCTATCTCTTTCTTTCTCCAGCTCTCTCTGTCTCTATCTGTCTCACTCTCTCCAACTCTCACTTCCTTCGGCTCGGTCCAGCACCGTCTTTCTCAATCCATCTCTCTCCCTCTCTCTCTCTCCACCTCTATCTCTATGTTTCTCAAGCTCGCTCTCTCTCTCTCTCTCTCTCTCTCTCTCTCTCTCACTCTCTCCATCTCTCACTTTTTTCTGCTCTGTGCATCACCATCTTTCTCAATCCATCTCTCTCTCTCTCTCTCACTCACAGAGTTGATTTATTAATCTCTCCATGCCATGTGTATTGCCTTTGCGAGCTCCACCGGCCACTGCAGTGTGAGGACGGGCCGGTTTCCATGGCAACTGAGAGCCCAGACCTGACTCCGTGTACTGAAGCTACCACGAAAAGAGGAGAGGAAAAAAAAAACACAAGGAGAGAAAGAAAGGGCGAAGGACAGATGTCTTTTCACGAAGACTGAGAAGGTTGAAATGTCATCATCGTCACAGCATAACACACACACACACACACACACACACACATACACACACATTCATTTCTATAAGCAGCAAAGTCTATTGTGTAAGAATCGGGTAATTATAAAACACAGACTTCATTTTTTAAACCTTACACTCACACGGAGGAAAAGAAATAAAGAGAAAGAAAAGGAAATTTCTGAAATAAAAATGTCCTAAAGTCGACCCCTGAGGCACGCCATGCCAATACTCTGTGCTTTTAATGCTTTCTCCTCCAAGGTTATATGTACAAAATACTCCATCACACCATGCAACATTCATGACTCGTGACTCGTGTGAAAACAGGAGCTCTGTGGAAGTCAAGCTCGGTCATCCCAATGTGCTTTTCTAACACTAGCACTTGCACCGTTGCCAGGGAGACGCTGCTGTCAATCACACACCTACTGACCTTCGCTAGACTTTTGGAATTTTAGTTAGGGATATTTCAAATGTCTAGTTTCTCACATTTTTAATATCATGAAGATTTCTTAACCTTCAAAACCTAGAAATAAAAGTAGAATAATTAAAAAACATCATCCATTTTGTGCTGAATAACCCCACGAGTTTGCAAACCTTGGAAGGACAGTCTAATGTAAATTGTGTTATTTGTTGCACAGATGCAAAAAAAACCCAAAAACAACAACAACAACAAAACAAACAAACCCAAACTATGTAGGTAAGGTTACCTCATTATCTCTCGTGACCTGGAAATATATCACTGTTCAGAGTGAGAGAAGATAATGTGAAAGAATATATTAACAGTATCTTACCTGCCGTGACCGGCGCAGCAGCGTAAAGGAAAGGAAAGAGAGAGAGAGAGAGAGAGAGAGAGAGAGAGAGAGAGAGAGAGTGGCAATTAAAAGTGGAGTCAAAACAGATTTGAAACTTGAAATAAATATTGATTTTGCGTCTGGGTGAAACGAGCACTTCGCTCAAACACTTCTTAATGACGGCTTCTGGGAGAAAATATTAAAAACGCACGTTCACTGAACAACGGGTGCAAATAAATAAATGCTCTGACTGGCGTGACTACAATAATGATTTATTTCATTTATTCTTACTGCTTTGAGGTGAATCATCGTTCTCAGCATGAAAGAAAACGAGTTACAATATAATATATCTGCTACTACTGTTACTACTACTACTTAATAATAATAATAATAATAATAATAATAACATTAATAAAACAAATAACAGGACCAAATTAAACAAAAAATAACAATAACAAAGACATTAGCAAATAAATAACAATAAGAACAACAACAAAAACAGCAACAACTACAACAACAAAACAACAAAACAACAACAACAACAATAATAATAATAATAATAATAATAATAATAATAATAATAATAATAATAATAACATAAATAAAACAAAAAACAGGACCAAATTAAACAAAAAAAATAATAATTACAAAGACATTAGCAACAAAGACATTAGCAAATAAATAACAATAAGAACAACAACAAAAACAGCAACAACTACAACAACAACAATAATAATAATAATAATAATAATGATAATAATAATAATAATAATAATAATAATAGCAATAATAATAATAGTAATAATAATAATAATAATAATAATAGTAATAATAATAATAACAATAATAATAATAGTAATAATGTCAACAAACAACAAACTAAACAATAACAATTAAATTAACAAATACTGTAAATAACAATATGAACAAAAACAGCAGCAGCAACAACAAAAACAACAACAATAATAATAATAGTAGTAGTAATAATAATAGCAACAACAATAATAAGAATATTATTATTATTATTATTATTATTAACAATAATCATACTAGTAATAATAATGCTAATAACACTAATAATAATAATATATTATTATTATTATTATTATTATTATTATTATTATTATTATCATCATCATCTATAGTATTTATTTCTTTATTTTTCACCCATATAAACTCCACAGATCCGCCCTTAGACATTTCCTGTCCTTTGAACATCCTGGTAGATCCCCTTGTCCAGAACACAGATGAAACATCTCTTTATCTTTCTCTCATCCACACTTTTCTACTCTCACATTTTTTTTTTTTCCTTAATGTAAAAAATGTTGATAACAGATTTATGTAGATTCATGTAAAGACGTCCCAAAGCTCAGCCATAACTTTTTATTTTGTATTTTTGGTAACTCCAGGAGCACCGCATGTGGTCGTCTTTTATCGTGCAACATGGTTGTTTTTTTTATTTCATAACTGCATCAATCTCGCGATGTCTTTCTTGTCGTTGTGTGCACATGGTTGATGATCAGCAGCCCTTGGCCTGTGGGACTCTATAAATCACGCTGGATTTACTCAGCACCATTAAAAATATCGCTGCTTCACATTCCATAACACAACACAATGTCTGCTTTGCCGAGAGGGATGTATGGAGTGATGAAAAACGACAGCGTTGCCCTGCTTTCTGCACATAAATCATTCAGTATTCAGCGTTCAGATGGAAAGTGAAAGCCAAAATGGAGCCATAGGATGCAGTGGAGCAGTGCATTGTGGGTTGTGTGACTTTTTTTTTCAGACCTAAATGATGAGCGAGATGCCGTGGCCGAGTCAGCAGAAGCCTGAAACGTGCTTCGACGGAAATATTCGTGATGTGTGCAGCGGTTCTTCCCGTATTTTGTCTGTTATTCCAGTCAGAATTGAACAATTTTGTAAAACACTAAAGCCCTGCTGCATCGCTCTCTTTAGGTAGAGATGAAACAATGGCTAAATCCCAGCAGGTAGTCAAACAGCATTGTGGGTAATCTAGGAAAAGACGCAGCTTTTCATTACAAAATATATGACATCTTAATGACAAAGATCCGTTAAACGCTTTAGAATTCTCTCTAACATCCCCATGACACACAAAACCCCATTTTAGCTTAGCACACACGTCTTCCAACGCTAAAAATAAACATCGTTAATCGTTGTCGCGTTGCGTGTCATATATTTCCAGTGTTACGTTCCGACCTCTGAATAAACATTGGCATGGAGACGCTAAACAAATAAAAGGAAATGAAAAGTGCTGAAATAAATTCGCTGGATGTTTCTCATCTCATCGGCGTTGAGGAACCTCTCGTCTAAACCTCGAGCCACGACGCGATCCGCTTTTTAAAATGAGAAACCATTTATTTCGTTTCTTCATCGCTCCCTCGTCAGCTCCTCTTTAACGCTGGTTTGCTTTGGGTTTTTTTTGTTTTTTCTTCATACAGAAAAATGTTTCATTATTTCTACATTTTAAATTCGTGTGTTATGAAGTGTGTGTGTGTGTGTGTGTGAGAGAGAGAGATGGCTGTTGAAAGTGTGTCTCAAAATTCTTTTTATCTTATAGTAAATACATTAACTCTGTAGTTATTTCTAACACTGATGACGTCATTCATGTCTCAGTGAGACATTCACACTGACACGGATGGAGTGACTGGAGTGTTGATAAAGTGGGCGTGGCTTGGGAATTTAAATCCCACCCTAAACACTTTTTTTTTGTATCAAGATTTAGGACTATATATATATATATATATATATATATATATATATATATATATATATATATATATATATACTCCCAACTCCCAAAATATGCTGGTTGATGGCTTGGTGACTCCAGGTGTAAATGAGCAGGTGTTATCCAGGGTGTATTCCCACCTCACTCCCAGTGCTCCCAGTGCTCCACCACCAGCCTAAACAGGATAACACACTTAATGAAGATGAATGAATGAATGAATGAATGAATGAATATATTTGCTTGATATAATTAGCACTGCACTCCGTAGACACTATGAAGCCATAGCAACCGACGTATACCATTTAGGTCAAAGATTACGCAGGGTAAACTCTCTCGTACTGAAGGACTCGAGAACTCTCCTGCACTGTGATTGTTTGGCGAAGGAAGTTCTTCAAAAGAAAAAAAAAAATCAAGGAAATGTTTGATGTAACGAAGGTCTGGACATGACAGGTGTTAATTACCTCTAAAGCGTTTGGGACGGAGAGCCGGGCCGTGCTAATCAAAGCGCACGGATGTTAATTACCGATCTTCTTTTGACAAAAGATGCCGAGTCACAGAGGATCCTCCATGTTTCAGATGATCCTGAAACTGTGTGAGTAGATGGTGAGGCTCAGCTGGGGCTCGCTGATGATTGGCAGTTTATGGGCATGTTGAGCTTCTTGGGAATTTACCATGGCACTTCGTCAATTCCGAGTCGGAGATCCACAAAGGAGTTGATGATTGGTCGCGTTCCACTGTGAGGCCTTCGGTCTAGTAATTAGTGGGTAATCAGAACTAATTACACCTCTCATTCCTGCTAAGGTCATCCGACTTGAAGCGAAGCCTCGTGGCAGAGATATGCAAGCCAAGATTTCTGCTGATACAAGATGGTGCAAAGCTCTAGAGGAACACCAGCGGGTGCCGGAGGCTTCCCGATTCTCTGCGTCCGCCACTGTTCCGAATAAGTGATAAAAAATGCACCCCGTAGTGCGCACGAGTCTGTCGGCCATGAGAGAAAATACCGGTTGGGAGAGAGATATTAGAGGCTGTGGGAGATATGGCAATTTCCTGTGATGGAGAGCAATCTGTCCTCTCTCTTTCACTCTCCAGTTTGCCATGGCTGTGTGTCACGCAGCTCCATCACTCTACTGGTGCTGCATCTTCACGAGAAATATCTCATGCCTATTGATTGGTGATGGAACAGTGAAAAATATTTCGCTTACTTCTAGGAAGAAAAGCATCGACTGTCATCAGGATATGTTACGCTACCCGGCTATCATGGTGTGATGATCCGTGCTTCAGGGCCTCTGATACCATCAGTTTGATTATTTTAAGGATTAACATTTTAATATGAAACCACACACAATCCCAAGGAATTCCGGGAAGTGAAGCATAAATATTTATTCGGGTTATTCCAACACACGTCAGCTGTCAGACTGAGAGAGCTTCTCAGTTTTGATGTCGAGTTGATGTTTTTGTTATGACACGTCCTGGGATGATTTACTGTATGTTAAAAAAAAAAAAAATCACAACAACTGACTTTGTTAGAGTGACATAACAGTGAAGATGTGTCAAATATGAACCCTTCATTCTCAGATGTAGATGTCTAGATATATATAAACAAGGAACTGAATCTTCTTTTACATAAACTCCAACAAAAACAAATATATAAGGAATAAAAACACTCAGTGTCATGCTGTAATAGGAGACTAACCAATGACATGATTGTGTGGTGATGTAGAGTCACAGGTTTCACACCAAAATGGATTATTTTCCCATAACAGCACCTCCCCAAGTGTTTTATTCCTCTTAGAACATTTATATAGCACTGATGAATTCTGCATTCCGATTGGTCAGAAGGTGTTGATAAGTTCTCTCTAACAGCGGCTCTGACAGTAGCACAGGTTTATATTAACGCTCTCGTTCGAATACGTTATCGTTTCTATCGTTTACGTTTACATTTACATCCAAAGCGGCTTAAATGTATCTCATTTATACATCTGAGCAGGTGAGGGTTAAGGGCCTTGCTCAAGGGCCCAACAGTGGTCGCTTGGCAGTGCTGGGGTTCGAACTCACGTTCTATAGTTCTGTGAGGAGACATTTACGTAACGTTAATGGAGAAAGTCTGCAGTGTCAGTTTTCCGAACGAAGTTTTCCGACGTTTTCAGGACAGAGGAGTTTATCGTGACATTGAATGTAACTAGAAATGGATAAAAGTATGATGTCATTCTTGATTTATGGCAAAAAGTGTTGGGTAAATCACTGTAATCTGATTACAGACTGATAAAATATAAAACCTTTCTAACTAGGCTGGTTTGGAGTCGCTAGCCGAGCGGAGACACGGCTAAGCTATCACTGTATGGGTTTAGCTGCTACAGAGTCATGTAGAGTTCATTATCTTTCCTTCTGCTCTGCTCAGATCATGTTCACGTAAACTGGAACTCGTGTAGACGTTTACACGCCTCGTTCTCCTGCTCAGCATCAGAGGATGTTTCTGTTTCAGTTTCAACTCCTTTACTGCTTTAAAAATAATAAAAACTCGCCGTACATCCATTTTTCCTCACACTGACTGTGAGCTAGCGTCTGGCAGAATTGAAAGCTGTCAGCCAATAAGACTCGAGCGTTTCCACGTGTGTATTTAACTCTAAACGCTGTCTGATTGGCCTCGCCTCCGTTCACTGAAGATATAACATTACAGACGTCTTCTTTTGCTGACGTTCAGTTCCGTAGTGACGAACCGCTCCGAGTGGAGAATCTTCAGAGCAAAACGTGATTTATTTTAAAAATACATTTTACTTCATATTGTTTTCTTAACAATGAATTCGTAACGCAATTAAACGCCGTTTTATTGCCATCAGTAGCTGTGATTAAATTACGTCCATTTAAAATGTAATGTGCTACATTACTGCGTTATCAGAAAAAAGTCACTGGATTACAGTAACGTGTTACTTTGTACTTGTGCCAGAACCCCAGCTCATACGTGTGCAAGAGAAGTTCCTTGAAATTGTCTTCCATGCCAGCTCAAAAGAAGTGGGATTCTTTTAATGCTCAGTGTGTCATTTACCTGTCAACCGAGCTCTAAACACTGGGCTACAGTAGAGATTACACCGAGGAAGTTCTGAAAACGTTCAATCAAAGGCCTACGCTGTCAGATACTCTGGCTCATGTGCAGATCTCAGATGGAGATCTGCGTCAGTCTTCCGTTCCTCCGGTACGTTCTCAGAAACAGGAAAAGGGAAGCGTGGCTCCTCGGATCTTATTTCAGTCGGTGCAGGGATTAGCACTGCAGATTAGAAACACGAACCTCGATTTCAGGCTTTTAAGCAAGATCGAGATCAGCCCAGATATCCACGGTTAAGATCATAAGCTGTGGCATTTCGGGCGAGTACGCAAATCAGCAAAGTCATGAGTCACAGTTCTGTAAACAAATCCGTTGTGATAAGCTTCCATTTACACTCGCTAATCCCAGCTCAGAGGATACTCAGATTGATTTAAGCTACCGGTAAAAAATATAAAGTCTGCAAAAGGAAAGTAGAGTTTCGCATTGAGGGAAAGTGTGAAAAAATTTGATTATCGAAGATTTCTGTAACACTGACTTCACCTTCTCAAGCGTCCAGTAGGTATTAGGTCAGTAGGAATTAGGTTCAGTAGGTATTAGGTCAGTAGGAACTAGTTTCAGTAGGTACTAGGTTCAGTAGGTATTAGGTCAGTAGGAACTAGTTTCAGTAGGTATTAGGTCAGTAGATATTAAGTCAGTAGGTATAAGGTCAGTAGATATTAAGTCAGTAGGTACTAGCTTCAGTAGGTATTAAGTCAGTAGGTATTAGGTCAGTAGGAACTAGGTTCAGTAGGTATTAGGTCAGTAGGTATTAGGTCAGCAGATATTAAGTCAGTAGGTACTAGGTTCAGTAGGTATTAGGTCAGTAGGAACTAGTTTCAGTAGGTATTAGGTCAGTAGATATTAAGTCAGTAGGTATTAGGTTCAGTAGGTATTAGGTGAGTAGATATTAAGTCAGTAGGTACTAGGTTCAGTAGGTATTAAGTCAGTAGATATTAAGTCAGTAGGTATTAGGTTCAGTAGGTATTAGGTCAGTAGATATTAAGTCAGTAGGTATTAGGTGAGTAGATATTAAGTCAGTAGGTATTAGGTTCAGTAGGTATTAGGTCAGTAGATATTAAGTCAGTAGGTATGAGGTCAGTAGGTATTAGGTCAGTAGATATTAAGTCAGTAGGTATTAGGTCAGTAGATATTAAGTCAGTAGGTACTAGCTTCAGTAGGTATTAGGTCAGTAGATATTAAGTCAGTAGGTACTAGGTTCAGTAAGTATTAGGTCAATAGGTACTAAGTTCAGTAGGTTTTAGGTCAGTAGGTACTAGCTTCAGTAGGTATTAGGTCAGTAGATATTAAGTCAGTAGGTACTAGGTTCAGTAAGTATTAGGTCAATAGGTACTAAGTTCAGTAGGTTTTAGGTCAGTAGGTACTAGCTTCAGTAGGTATTAGGTCAGTAGATATTAAGTCAGTAGGTACTAGGTTCAGTAAGTATTAGGTCAATAGGTACTAAGTTCAGTAGGTTTTAGGTCAGTAGGTACTAGGTTCAGTAGGTATTAGGTTCACAAGGTATTAGGTCAGTAGGAACTAAGATTAGTAGGTACTAGTTTCAGTAGGTATTAGGTCAGTAGGTACTAGGGTCAATAGGTATTAGGTCAGTAGGTACTAGGATCAGTAGGTATTAGGTCAGTAGGTATTAGGTCAGTAGAAACTAGGTTCAGTAGGTATTAGGTCAGCAGATATTAAGTCAGTAGGTATTAGGTCAGTAGGAACTTGGTTCAGTAGGTACTAGGTTCAGTAGGTATTATGTTCAGTAGATATTAGGTCAGTAGTTCTTAGGTCAGAAGGTATTAGGTCAGTAGTAACTAGGTTCAGTAGGTCTTAGGTTAGTAGGAACTAGGATTAGTAGGTACTAGTTTCAGTAGGTATTAGGTCAGTAGGTATTAGGTCAGTAGGAACTAGGTTCAGTGGGTATTAGGTTCAGTAGGTATCAGGTAAGTAGATATTAAGTCAGTAGGTACTAGGTTCAGTAATTATTAGGTCAGTAGGTACTAGGGTCAGTAGGTACTAGGGTCAGTAGGTATTAGGTCAGTAGGT
>NC_071262.1:30075301-30082801 GCF_023375685.1 Ictalurus furcatus | reverse complement strand
GGTGGGGAATCGAACCCCCAACCCTACGATCAGTGGACAACCCGCTCTACCACCTGATCCACAGCCGCCCATGACCTCGCATTTGAATATGTGGAGTTGGTTGTCCTGATGTTTTTTCTACCAGAATTCCAGAATTCATTCGTAAATGGTGCAAATCGTACAAAAAGCCGTGAATAATCAGGATTCTGTATGTTTATCACCTTTCTGTGGAATGAAATCAGACACAGAGTCAGCAGAACCTGGATCTGAATTTGTAAACATTTTTTTTAAAAAAAATTAATTAAATATCCAAATTTTAGTTAAATTTTTTAAATGTATTTTATTAAACATTTTTTAAAAATAATAAATAAAATATTCAGGTAATAAAATCTCATGTTAAAAATTTCAAACTGTTGGAAATTCAGGTCAAAAATCTTCATACAGATGGAAATATTTTAACCTAAAACTTTCATAAACAGATTTGCACTTTTTAATTATTATTATTATTATTATTATTATTATTATTATTATTATTATTATTTAAAAAAACAAAAAACAACAACAAAAAAAAACAATTACAAATTCAGGTTCTGCTGCCTCACGTTTCCCACAAGTTTCTCAACAAGCCAAGTCGTTTTTGTCTGTTATTTCTGATTTCTAAGTCGTTTACGTTGCCCTGACTTTCGTTGACATTTTATCCGTGTGCAAAACATGCGCGTGATCACAATAAGTAATAAAAAAAAATTTCACGCAGATTAAATTGTATTTGTTGTCAAATCGACTTCTCTGATATGAAAATTAGAACGGCTTTAACATTTCATTTGCATATCCTAATAATGTTTTGTAGAGAGTAACACACCACGTTGCTGCATTGACGTATACTTTAAAGCGGTTAAGTTTGTTTCTCCTTGTTCATCTGTTTAAAATAAATAAATAAAAGACTTTGTCTTACAGAGTGTGTTAGCTAACCGAAGAGATGGACGGCAGGGAAGCTCGTCTTCGGAGCGAGGGACTGGGATACGGTTTCGCAGTTCCCCGCATCACATTTGCCGCATGAAAGGGATCGGATCTGTAACAGCAATATGTAAATATAGATATCCTGACAAACTAACTGATTTCTGCTGTGAGGATATGATGCAACCGTGAAGCAACACTCACGGAGACCAGTTCTGATGAAACGGCTTATAAATGCATGAAAAAGAAAAAACGAGAGAAGGATCCGTCTTTGCTCCTTGTGGAAGTCTGAGACTGATTCATCTTCTCACGACCGATGCCAAGCTTCTATTCAGATCATCAGACGTCTGCCGTATTTCCAAATTTCTACACATTTTAGACAGTGGGTGTATTTCGAGCCATAATAAACGCCTCACATCTTTGGAAAAGGCGTCTTGTTCTTTTTGGCTGGTTCTTTTTATGTCATGGCTCATGTTCATTTAGAAACTTGGACGCAGAAATCCGAGAACGCGTCTAAGTATCTAGAAAGCCACGCCCCCTCTAAGAGACTCTTGTGTAGGAGTCGTTGAATCGTCGGGAGAAGACAGGGACGTGGCTGGTACTGAAACCTCATCTCTAATGGGAATTTCTCGGAAGTTCCAGTAACTCCGAGGATCAGGTGTGGTCTTTTTCCCCAAACTTAACCAACAAAGATAATTCTTCAGCATCCATGATTTGCAGCTTCATTACAGGGTGTTTACTTCCTGTCTCATGATTTTCTTCTCTTCTGCTCCACCTTTGACCTGACCATGACCCTTGATCATCGTCAGCACCTGTTTCATTATTAGTCTCGTTTTCTTCTTAGTAGTCTTTACTCATTTACACATTCTACACATTTGACCAGACTACGGTTATTTACGCTTCATGGTCGGCGTCTGATCTCATGTGGTTGGATTTTGTTCAATATCATTTAAATGAAATTGCAAGCACAGCATCGTAGCGAAGGGTTTAGCATTGCTACCTCACTTGGTCCGTGGTTTCGATCCTGAGTTCACGTGGGTGTCGTCTGGGTTCTCCAGTTTCCTCCCACCTCCCAAAAACATACCAGTCAGTGGATTGGCTAAGATACACTGCTCCTAAATGTGACTGAGTGTATTAAAGTGTACACTCCCATCCTCGGTGTATTCCCTCATCATGCCCAGTGTTCCTGGGATGGACTCCAGATTCACTGTGACCCTGTTCAAGATATTTATATAACCCTTAAAGGTTCTTCAGCTGCCATTCTTGGGGAACAAAGTGTTTTCCTATCAAAAGTTATCCAAGTAGAACCATTTTTTTGGAAATTAAGAAACATTCATGATCCAGTGAACCATAAAGAAACCCTGTGAATGGTTCCAAATTTGTCTGAAACCATAAATTAGTAGCTTTCTAGATCTTTTTATCTTCTTCCTGTTATTAGAATTCCTCCACATGATATCCGGGTTCCGTTGTCCCATCCGATCCTATAGACTGTGATTAAATAGGACTGGCAGGAAGGCCGCAATAAAGATATTTCTCTCTGGAATCTTGATTGCTCCAACTGAGAACCAGTTCCTTTGAGTAACCACAATAAGAAATCTGCAATAAGCAGATCCATTCAGTCGTTCATGAAACAGAAAACATCCGGTTTGCGTCTAATTTCCATCTGAATGATGAACTCATTCCTGAGAGCTGGGAAACGGGGAATGCTGAGATCTGACGCTCAACGCTCATCAATTGGTTAAACCACAGCGAGGCTCTGAAACAAGAAGCGTGTAACCTCAGCCCAAAATGAGCTCTTTTTATTCCCCACAGCTCTTTTTTGCTGCCTAATGAAGCCAATTAGCTTTTCAGTTCAGAGTGCCGGAGCACCTCTTACTCATGCTCTCGCTCCTCTAATGGCCCACGAGGTCTCAGAGGAGTGTGTTTACCTGCTGCAGTGCTTGTGTTCAGGATGTTCTACTGATGTTTCACCTCCTCCAGCTGCTCAGCTCATTCTCTTGCCATTTATAAATACCTCAAGCTCTCAAACTTGTTTTTTTCTTCGGTTATTAGCAAAGTTCTGCCACAGTGGCCAGCTGTGCAGAATTTATAGTCCAATATCTGTGAAATAAATGGCCCAGTATGGAAATCCACAACGGCATCTTCTTTGCCCATTCAGATTTATACAGATTCCTAATGGGATCAGGTTGATTATCCTTTTTTCAGTGATGTTTCTTTGATGTAAACCGAAACCCATTTCTGGGAATTCTCTTGGTGGGATTTTATTTAAGAGATGGAAGGAATTGAATGCCGCTAACTAGGCAGTTTTTCCCCAATAGCAACCAAACAGGGAGGGTTAAGTATAGCACGCATTTCCTCCAAGAAACAGGAAGCCAGCCAACTGCATTTTTACAAACTGCTGATCAAGTTACATCAAAGGGAAGCATAACACACTCAGAGGAAAGCGCAATCTGCCCTCTTCCACATGCATGAGCTCACAAACACCCACGGTTGGCTAGCATCACAGTGATTGATAGGGGAGAGAGACTGTGCCCCTCCCACCCAAAGAGCACAGCCAACTTTGCTCTCCTGGATCCCCCGCCATTGATGGCTGTGGCTTTGTCAGGTTTTGAACTTGTGATATCCCGGCGATAAGCCAGACTTGTCGCTCTTGTACCACTCAGTCATTTTTAATACTTTCACATTTTTCACTTTGTTTCTCTTAGCAATAAAATGACCCTCCTTGATTTAATTCAAATCCTGTCATAATTCCAGAAAGCAAGGGCGACGTGGCTGAAATCGGACCAGTTTCATACGAATGAGGTTCTAAGTAAAGGTACGAATCCTGACTCGAACCATATCCTCGGTCACATTTCACATGAAAAGGACTATTCTGGCCTTGAATGGTTTCTATTTATTTCCATCTTTATGAAAAAATTAAGACAAAGACACTAATTTGAAAATTGTTCTATGTTTGGTCTGCCTTACACACTGTGGAAATTCCTATTCAAATGGTGTGTGAAACGTCCAGGCTATCAGGCTGCATAAATCCCCCTCACATCCACGAGGAGTTTAGTGAATCCCGGTGTTTTGCTTGAGGAATACCAGTAGATCAAGACACTTCAGAGCGGCACAATGCCCCAAAGCACAGATCACCACAAGATTCCCAAATGGACTTGCAGCAAGAAAGCTTGGAAACTCAAATAAGCCTATAATAATTTCTTCAGAATTTATATGAGCCACGTGTTATGTAAGCAAGTTGTGGTGTTAATGTTGTTGTTATGACCTTTCTTATGGCTTCATTCTTTTAAAATCCAACTACCACGTCCTTCTCTTTTGTTCCTAGATCCAGTGTGACCCCACTGTTGGCATGGCCTTGGGAAAGACACTTGTCCCATGTTTCCCGAGGCATTTCTACTACAGTTCTAGGCGTCATTCATCACCAAAATGAAAATTCCATCAGAAAATGGATCAATATGGATCAAATGGACACCTGAGTCCAGACTGAAGACACAGAAGCCACACCTTCATCGTCCACCTTAACAATAAACAATAAAAAAAATCAGACAATATGATGGCATGAGAAAATTCCCAGTGTTGTTTTTAGCTCTGAATCAATAATTCAGACATCAATATCCTGGATATAGCCCCAGCTTGATGACGCTGCTGTTCACTCGTCAGGGTTTGGGAGGCAAAATAGCAGCAAATTTTTTGGAGTAGATTTATGATATTCTCGGATATCCGTTATTAGATTGTCTCATTCTGATTCTCTGAATAATCCTGTCAAGGTCATTAGGAACCTGTAATCGGAATGAATTCGGTTCATTGGGAATCTGTAATCGGAATGAATCCGGTTCATTGGGAATCTGTAATCGGAATGAATCCGGTTCATTGGGAACCTGTAATCGGAATGAATTCGGTTCATTGGGAATCTGTAATCGGAATGAATTCGGTTCATTGGGAATCTGTAATCGGAATGAATCCGGTTCATTGGGAATCTGTAATCGGAATGGATCCGGTTCATTGGGAATCTGTATTCGGAATGAATCCGGTTCATTGGGAATCTGTAATCGGAATGAATCCGGTTAATTAGGAACCTGTAATCGGAATGAATCCGGTTCATTAGGAACCTGTAATCGGAATGAATCCGGTTCATTAGGAATCTGTAATCGGAATGAATCCGGTTCATTAGGAATCTGTAATCGGAATGAATCCGGTTCATTGGGAACCTGTAATCGGAATGAATCCGGTTCATTGGGAACCTGTAATCGGAATGAATCCGGTTCATTGGGAACCTGTAATCGGAATGAATCCGGTTCATTGGGAACCTGTAATCGGAATGAATCCGGTTCATTGGGAACCTGTAATCGGAATGAATCCGGTTCATTGGGAATCTGTAATCGGAATGAATTCGGTTCATTAGGAATCTGTAATCGGAATGAATTTGGTTCATTAGGAATCTGTAATCGGAATGAATCCGGTTCATTGGGAATCTGTAATCGGAATGAATCCGGTTCATTAGGAATCTGTAATCGGAATGAATTCGGTTCATTAGGAACCTGTAATCGGAATGAATTCGGTTCATTGGGAACCTGTAATCGGAATGAATTCGGTTCATTGGGAATCTGTAATCGGAATGAATTCGGTTCATTGGGAATCTGTAATCGGAATGAATCCGGTTCATTGGGAATCTGTAATCGGAATGAATTCGGTTCATTAGGAACCTGTAATCGGAATGAATTTGGTTCATTAGGAACCTGTAATCGGAATGAATTCGGTTCATTAGGAATCTGTAATCGGAATGAATTTGGTTCATTAGGAATCTGTAATCGGAATGAATTTGGTTCATTAGGAATCTGTAATCGGAATGAATTTGGTTCATTAGGAACCTGTAATCGGAATGAATCCGGTTCATTAGGAATCTGTAATCGGAATGAATTTGGTTCATTAGGAATCTGTAATCGGAATGAATTCGGTTCATTAGGAACCTGTAATCGGAATGAATTCGGTTCATTTTGGAATCTCTATTCGGAACGTTTCATTAGGAATCTGCAATCGGAATAAATTGGGCTCATTAGGATCTAATCTAAATTCATTTTGTTCGTTAGGAATCATTGAATTCAATTCTATTTTGAATCTGCAATCGGAATGAATTCAGTTAACTGGAAATCTTCAGTATGAATGAAATGGGTTAATTAGGAGCCTGGTATCGGAATGAGTTGAGTTCACTGGGAATCTGTAATCAGAATGAAAATCCAAACGCAGCCACTGCGTGACTGTAGGATTTGACACGGCATGTTGAGAAGAAAGCTCATGCTCGGCTGTTCCTGATGTCTTCTTTAATCTGTCATCAATCTGTCACTTCTTCCATCTTATTAGTCTGTCTCTTTCTGTGTTTGTAGATAAAAGTGCAAACAGACTAGCAGCGCAGCTTCTCAGAGACCACGAGCAGATACGGGTGTGTTATTATTATTATTATTATTATTACAATTCATGGCAGGTATGATGTTTAGCTGTGTATCCAGCTCAGAGTTCTGCCTCCAGCGTTTACAGGTTTCAAGGCCAAACTGGCAATGTGAGAGAAAATAGAAAAGCAGGCAGAGAGAGAGGAAATTATGCAATCCTAGAGAAGAAAGACAGATTGAGAGGAAAACAAAATCAGACAGCGAACAACAGACAGGGTGTGAGTTCCAGAGAGGTCCAGTTCCAGGTTTATTTATATAACAGCAATCCATCTAATATTGACACTTGAGTTTGACGCCGAGAAACAGAAGACGTAGCGCTCGGAACCTGAAATGCTGCGCTATAAATAACGCTTCAGTCAGTCCGGCTCGCTCTCCTCCTCTTCTGCACACTCTGCTTCCAAACATTCAACGCTCACACTAATGAAGCCACGCCATGTTTTCCATCTCCTTCTGAGCCCCGCTCTGAACTCTTCACGCTTTTCACAAAACAACAACATCCAGATAGCAGATGGAGAGAAAAACACCACAGCTTCCAACTTCACAACGTCACTTTTTCCTTTCTTTCACCTTTCTTTCTTTCTTTCTTTCTTTCACCTTTCTTTCACCTTTCTTTCACCTTTCTTTCACCGTTCCTTCTTTCTTTCTTTCTTTCACTTTTCTTTCTTTCACCTTTCTTTCTTTCTTTCACCTTTCTTTCTTTCACATTTTCTTTCTTTCTTTCTTTCTTTCTCTTTCACCTTTCTTTCACCATTCCTTCTTTCTTTCTTTCTTTCTTTCTTTCACTTTTCTTTCTTTCACCTTTCTTTCTTTCTTTCACCTTTCTTTCACCTTTCTTTCACCTTTCTTTCACCGTTCCTTCTTTCTTTCTTTCTTTCACTTTTCTTTCTTTCACCTTTCTTTCTTTCTTTCACCTTTCTTTCTTTCACATTTTCTTTCTTTCTTTCTTTCTTTCTTTCTCTTTCACCTTTCTTTCACCATTCCTTCTTTCTTTCTTTCTTTCTTTCTTTCACTTTTCTTTCTTTCACCTTTCTTTCTTTCTTTCACATTTTCTTTCTTTCTTTCTTTCTTTCTTTCTTTCACCTTTTCTTTCTTTCTTTCTTTCTTTCTTTCTTTCTTTCACCTT